>NC_042617.1:83562428-83815985 GCF_901001135.1 Rhinatrema bivittatum | reverse complement strand
TTTGTATAACCCTAAGCAGGGCCCTATCTGCACTGGGAATGAGTGTCATTCTTCTTCAGTCCATTCAACTGCTGCTTGCATCAGCACCCTGAACAGCATACTGGAATTTTTTTTGCACTGATGTTTATCTCTCTCTTGAGATTCACATTATATAATCCAGTTATGAATTGTTCCATCAGCATAAATTCTAGGTCCCCAAGGCAAAACTCACCATGGGTGTTATCTTAAAAAGTTTGATCTTGGAGGCTGTAGGTGAAATTTCAAACACTATTTTCCTGATTGGCATTAGTCATACACCAATAGGCACTTTGTCACCATACATCTTTCTCAGTAATATAAATATGGTTTCTACATTGTCCACATAGTTTAGGTTTAGGATTAGGTTTACAATTAGGGTTAGGGTTACTCTTAGGGTAAAAACAAGGGTTGGGGTTTCACTTAAGTTTAGGGTTACAGCTAGGGTTATATTTATACTTGGGTTTAGTGCTATGGTATAGGCTAGGGTTAGCTTTAGAGTTAGGATTAGGATTAGGTTTACACTTGAATTTACACTTAGGGTTAGGCTTAAAATAAGGGTTAGGGTTTGCCTACTGCTACACAGGAGGTGTTACTATTGACTAGGGATGTGAATCGTGTCCTCGATCGTCTTAACGATCGATTTCGGCTGGGATGGGGAGGGAATCGTATTGTTGCCGTTTGGGGGGGTAAAATATCGTGAAAAATCGTGAAAAATCTAAAAATCTAAAAATCGCAAAACCGGCACATTAAAACCCCCTAAAACCCACCCCCGACCCTTTAAATTAAATCCCCCACCCTCCCGAACCCCCCCCAAATGAGTTAAATAACCTGCGGGTCCAGCGGCGGTCCGGAACGGCAGCGGTCCGGAATGGGCTCCTGCTCCTGAATCTTGTTGTCTTCAGCCGGCGCCATTTTCCAAAATGGCGCCGAAAAATGGCGGCGGCCATAGACGAACACGATTGGACGGCAGGAGGTCCTTCCGGACCCCTGGACTTTTGGCAAGTCTCGTGGGGGTCAGGAGGCCCCCCACAAGCTGGCCAAAAGTTCCTGGAGGTCCAGCGGGGGTCAGGGAGCGATTTCCCGCCGCGAATCGTTTTCGTACGGAAAATGGCGCCGGCAGGAGATCGACTGCAGGAGGTCGTTCAGCGAGGCCGGCCCTCGCTGAACGACCTCCTGCAGTCGATCTCCTGCCGGCGCCATTTTCCGTACGAAAACGATTCGCGGCGGGAAATCGCTCCCTGACCCCCGCTGGACCTCCAGGAACTTTTGGCCAGCTTGTGGGGGGCCTCCTGACCCCCACGAGACTTGCCAAAAGTCCAGCGGGGTCCGGAAGGACCTCCTGCCGTCCAATCGTGTTCGTCTATGGCCGCCGCCATTTTTCCGCGCCATTTTGGAAAATGGCGCCGGCTGAAGACAACAAGATTCAGGAGCAGGAGCCCGTTCCGGACCGCTGCCGTTCCGGACCGCCGCTGGACCCGCAGGTTATTTAACTCATTTGGGGGGGGTTCGGGAGGGTGGGGGATTTAATTTAAAGGGTCGGGGGTGGGTTTTAGGGGGTTTTAGTGTGCCGGCTCACGATTCTAACGATTTATAACGATAAATCGTTAGAATCTCTATTGTATTGTGTTCCATAACGGTTTAAGACGATATTAAAATTATCGGACGATAATTTTAATCGTCCTAAAACGATTCACATCCCTACTATTGACCTCTCACCCAGGGATTTCATGGTAGTTATTAATGAGGTTGGAGCAATAATATGTGGATATCTTCTCCCAGACTGAAGGATGAGAGGAATGAAAGAAAGAGGGCAAAAGGCATGAACTAACCAACTTTATTAAAAAAAAGTATTGTGTAATATATTCAGTTCATTATATTCTTTTGTTAGTTTCATGACCATAGTATTTAAGACAGATCCCTCATAGGCATATACATTGTGGTCATACATCAATATGATCATCAGAGCACATGGGAATTAAGAAGGTTTACAATGGCTGAACTATGACAAAGCCTTCAAGGCAAGGATGGCCAAATACCTCAGAGATGTCTTGGGGATCACATGATGCAAATCTATGGTTCATGCACATGTTCTTCAGTAATGTGCATGACTAGAGGTCCTTTGGGGGACCTGCCAGTACTTTCAGCCAGGCAAAGAATAATTCTGCTACCGTAGATATGTGCTTGTGGTTCATTCAAAATGGGTGCACCACCACTGTGTGTAAATACAAACTGATTTGCATTTCTTGTGCAATCAGCCACCAGAGAGTAAGAGGTCAATCAGGGCCGTTGCATCCCAATAAGCGAACTAGGCGGTCAACTAGGGTGCCAGCCATTGGGGATGGCAAAGAGCAGTCATGTAGGGCCATGAACGGAGCCCATCCCACTCATGGCTGAGAAGAGTAGAGACTTGGCAGTCTGTGAGTGGCAGAGACTCAGCAAACTGCAAGCAGCACCCATCCTGCTCATGTCCGAGAAATGCAGGCACTCTGCAGGCCATGAGCAGTGCCCATCCTGCTTGCAGCCGAGAGAAGCAGGGACTCAGAGGGCCGGGCGCAGTGCTCATCCTGCTCGTGGCTGAGAAAAGCAGAGTCTCGGTGGGCCATGAGCGGAGCTTCTGTTTTTGTGTGGGGGTGAGTGAGAGGAACTGCATCTGTATGAGAGCAATGATGTAAATGAGAGGGAGGGAGGAAATCTGTGTAAGGGTCGTGTGTGAATGAGACAAGGAACCTAAGTATGTGTAAGAGAGGGGGCCTGTATGAGTGAATGAGGCTGGGGCTGGTGCCGGGGCCGGAGTCTGGACTGGGAAGAGGGGTAGGTGGACTCAAGGGAGAAGGTTCGCCTAAGGCACCTAATACCCTTGCACTGGCCCTGAAGGCAATATTATAAGCCATTTTAATGGATAACTCAAAAGTTATCCTTTTAAATGGAAAATTTTGTTGGCCCACAAAACAGATTGTGGTCTGTTGCATAGGAAAGATTCAAATCATCTGAAGGCAGTATCTGCAATGCCAATGTCTCCCAGTCTCTCAATGAAGAGATTGTGCTCAACCATGTCAAAAGATTCTCTTCCTTTTCCCCTACAGGAGCCAGTTGGCTATGGCAGATAATTTGGATTGTGGGATATTTGTTTTCTGGGCAGAAAGACATGCAAAGAAAGGCTATTTTGATGTACACCTAGGACTGGCAACACAGAACATGTGATGACTTGGTCACAGGGGAATGCATTGAGATGACCTCCTTCCAGGAATTCATCAGCTGCTGATCAGTTTACCTCATCCCAATGTTTTAGTGATTCATTTAGGTAGCAATGATCTGGACAATTTGTCTGGATGCCAGCTGGTGGATGCCATTAGTAATGATATTGCCCTCCTTACCTCCTGGTTGCCCAGAATTCACATTGTCATGCCTGATATTCTGTCTGCTGTTGGGATCCATTTTCTCCTGTAATGCAAGAAGTGACCAAAATCAACCAATAAGTGGGAAAATTTGTGATCAGGCATGGTGGGTCCTACATCAGGCATTATTGAACATCCATGGATTGCGCAGATTTATTCCAATCAGATGATGTCACTTGTCTGACTTTGGTCAGGATATTTTTCTTAACACGTTGAAGAAAGGGTAAGATCCATAAAAAATTAAAAGTACAAACTCTTAAGGCAACATATCAAAGTCACAGCTTGTTTGGAGGTCCCCCGACAAGGTCAGATAGACTGTCTGGGTCCTGTGGCAGTGGTACCGAACTTTAGTGAAGGTGGGAAAAATGTGGGTGCATGTATAGTTAGCCCTGCTAGAATGAGTTTCCTGTTCACCAGGAAGAGTTGCCTGTTCACCAGGTGGCAGGCCTTGGCATGACAGCAAGCTGGTGGCACCCGATTAGGCCGTGTTACAGATCCTTAGGGCTGGCAGCTATGTTTATGGAATAAGCTGTCTCAAAATCTGAACCTTTTTATTTATTTAAAATTATCTGTATCCCACAGCCCTCAATGTTCATAAAATGTACATAAAAATACATAGTTTACGCATAGAACACCTGGACAGAGATAGTAACAGGACCTACATAACAGTGACTTGATAAAATTCAATAAAATGTTGTTTTACACTTTCTGATGGCTACATTGCATTATTATCTTAGTCACAGATAGGTTCTTTTTATTATGGCTTATTGCATTTCATCCTTTTGGGGGCCCTCCAACTCTTCTTAGGGCACCCAGGTGGATGCTCTTCCCTTAGCATATCTTAGCCTATGGTGCTTCATGTATGCTCTGTAAAGGGCTCGGGTATAAAGGTTAGATTTCCATATCAGAGTTTTGCTTGAATAAAGCTGCAGCCTTATTTATTCCTATTTGATAACTGTCTCTGGAATGTTTTCTTGAGTGTTTATGTCAGAATATAAAGGGGGCTGTATGTGTCACAGCTGCCCCAGTTAATATTTATCTAACTGTAAACTTTTCATCTTTTCAGTTTTGAGCCTTTAAGCTATGCAACTCTTCCAAATTTAATACAAAGAATACAGGTACAAAATATCTTTGCCAATATGATGATAATCATATTCTTTTCTTTAGGGGATATAAACACAAACGTTTATTATTAAATCTTAAAAATCCTTGCTATGTGAGATTATACATATTTCATTGAGGATTCCTATGTTCAAAATTTTAATATTATATATAAAACTGTTGAGACATTACTTGTAAAGTAATGTCTCTTTTTGCGTGCGATACCTAGATCGGGGTGAAGTTGGGGCGGAGTCGAGGCAGACTCCGCGATGACTTCGCTGATAGCGAAAGGTAAGACTCCTTATCGCTGCCAGTAGCGTGCCCAATAGCACCACCTTTCACGGTGGCGCTATTGGGTGCGAAAACCGGCAGCGATAGCACTGCGGTGGTTCGTTCGCTGCCGGCTTTCACAGGCCCACCCCCCACTTCGCTTCCCCCCCCCGGTACCGCGCGATTCACAGAGGCCTGCGCCATTAGAAAATCTAGCCCTAAGTGCCTAAATTTGAATACTTCTGGCACATATCTGGCCACATTTAGGGGGTTATTTTCTAAGCACTCATCATGTGCGTTAGGGCCTAATGCACGTGATAAGGCCCTATTGCACGCAAAAAGGCCCTTATCGCACGCGAAAAGTACCTTTTTGTGGCAGTAACATTAAAATTAGGGGGAGGGGAGGAGTTGGCGAACATTATTACCAGTAGTAGCATGGGGAATAGCACCAACTTTTACAGTGGTGCTATGCCCGCGATACCCTGCAGCTGGAAACACCGCGGCAGGCGAAATAGCACCACCCCCTCCTTCACCCCCCGCCCCCTTTAGCGCAGGCTTCATCATTCTGCACGGAATGATGAATCCTGGCCTTAGCCGGATAGATCATTTCATGGCTAAAATTTAGCTGAATAAATGAGGAGTATTTTGGAGGCATTTCTGGTGGGGGTTGAGTTAGACAAATAACGTATCCGGCTAACTCTGATATTTTGACTAATTCAAGACATGGCTGGGAGCAGGTATAAAGTTATCCATATATTTATATCTGGATAACTTTATCCTTCACTGTTATTTTTAGAAACAGACATAATTGATCAAGTAATGAAACAAAGCTGTATAAAATAACCTCAAAAGCTATGTTACTGTCCTCCAGGACCGATATCTCCCCCCACCCCCATTAAATGTATAATGTCCCTGGTTTTGAAGCCTCCTTCCCCAAAATAATGGTTAAAATAATGGTCACTCTCCAACCCCCATCCCCACACAAGATAGAATTGCTAAAAAAGTAAAACTGGCAAGGCCAATCTTCCCCCTCCCTCCCTTCCCCCTCCCTCCCTTTCCCCTGCCAACCCATCTTGGACCCTCCTGCCCTGCCGTACAAACCTGTTCCTGTTTCTAGGAGCTGGAAGGAATCACCATGCTCCCAGTACATCCAGCAATGCTGATCACGTAAGCTAACAGCGTGACTGCCTGGGACATTATACATTTAACTGTGGAGGAGAAAAGGGGAGATCAGACCAGGAGGTCGACTAAGCAGCCTTTGGTTTTTATTCATAGTTTGGCATTGAACTGACTATATCCTTTTTTAATATAGCCAATTAAGATTAAAGTTAACTGGATATATGTATCTGAATAACTTTGAAACCCAACCAGCGACATTCAAATCTAGCCAATTAGGTTTCAAAATTATCCGGCTGCAATTTATCACAATCCGCTTGTGATTTAACTACTCTGAATAGTTTTGTATTATTTGCAAATTTGATAACCTCACTCATCGTATTCCTTTCCAGATCATTTATAAATATATTGAAAAGTTGAAATTGGTAAGTAGAGGCCCTGGAATAGAAAAGGGATGCTGAAAAGTTATTCATTAGTTTAAGTGTATTTTACCCTGATGAAAGTTCTAACTAAAAACTGAATTGCTTGCAAATGTTAAGTATAAGAAATGATTAGGCAGTTAGGCGGCCTTGGAGGGAACTGGGAAAGCCATCGGGGCTCCCTTAGGGCTCGGCGCGCAGATGTGTGCACCCCCTTGCGCGCGCCGACCCTGGATTTTATAACATGCGTGCAGCAGCGCGCACATGTTATAAAATTGGGCGTAGATTTGTTCGCGCCAGGTTGGGCGAACAAATCTACACCTGCGCGTATCTTTTAAGATCTGGCCCTGGATTTGCCATTTATTATCAATGACTTGCTGACCAGTGAGTTAGATTTGCTTCTGAGAATCTAGAACACCAGATAATATGATATTATATGTAATATCATATAATATGTTTAATTGTGCAAATTTGGGAAAAGAGAGGATTGATGTCCTTTTACTTTTGATCTTATCTCGTAAAGATGCTGTGAGGGAGCATATAGACTATTCCTTCAGAACACCTTAAAGGACCAGCCCCAGCCATCTGTCCTGGTCCTCCTTAAGAACCAGCCCCATGGGATTATGGTAAAGGGATGTTCCCCATCACCACAGAGCCCAGAAGGATTAGGGGAGCCCCTGGAAGAAGGCAGCAGGCTGTTGTACATTGAGGACTTTGAATAGCTAAGGTCTGCAAAGGTAAGCAGCCTTTTGTTCTGTATTTTTCAGTTGCATTAAATAAAGTTTGTGTGTGAAAAAAAACAGAGACTATCTCTGCCTGTCCTCCTGGCTGTTTCCCAGGCTGTGGCCACTCCCAGTTACCACAGAAGGCAAAGCACTAGCCTACAGTATTTACCATGGGTTAGCAGCCATTTGCACCAAATTTTGGTATGGATGACAGTGAATTCCAAGCTAATTAGCATCCATAGACACATTATGCAAAAACGTTTTCACCTTTCCATGGCCAAGAATTTCATGCATTCCCACCCATGCAATATCCAAACCACTTCAGAGATGTAAGAACCCTCGCAGCCTATGTGACGTACCCAAATAAAAGTGTATGCAGCATTACCTTGTGATTTAGTGGCCCCCTACCCCCTCACGGCGCCCTTTAGGGACTTTAAGTGCAAATTTCTATCCTTTTCCTTTTCTATCCTTACCTCAAAATCTGTCAAAATGCCAATTTAAAATTACACCCCCTTGGATCTAAAAGCTTGCCACAGGGAAGAGATTGTCTTGATGGGTGGGATGTGGACATAAAGAGAAGGAGCTATTATATGGCTAACTTATTCAGACATCAAGTTGTTAACCAAATAACGGGGTCATTTATCAACTTGCATTATGGCAATATTGCATGCATGATGTGATGCAAATTTTTGAAAGGGGAGGGATTTCTGCAAAAATGGGCTGCTTCACGAAGCCAAAATGCCGAAAATAACTACACCTTTTTCAATTGCATTAAGCTGTGTGATCTCATGCATTATGCCCATAAAACAATTTGTGATTTTTTTCACAAATTCTGTTTTGGCCATTTTAGGCTGGGGAAGGGCCTGAGATGTGGGAGGGAGGGAGAGAGAGAGAGAGAGCTTGAGTCTCAGGGGTTAGCACCATAGTAAGCAGCTATTTATGCTACTATAGGAAGCCCACCTAGTAACTCGAGGTGAGGTTTAGGTAGTAGTGTAGGGGTTAGGGGCTACTTTGACATGCAGAGTGAGACATATGAACAGAACAGTGCTCTCTTGTAAAGATTTGATGTCCTTACATCAAACCTGTAACACAGGTAGAGAGTCCATCAAGCTAGGTTGAGAGAACATTGCACAAACCTCATCCTTGTGTGAGTTTCCTTACTCCGAAGAACATCAAATCTTCACAAGAGTGTACTGTTATGTTTGTACGTCTCACTCTGCATGTAAAAGTGGCCACCAACCCCTACACTAATGTCTAAACCTCATCTTGAGTTACTAGGTGGGCCTCCTATAGAGATATAAATAGCTAACTACTAGATAGGTCTGAGAGGTAGTCTCTCTCTCTCTCTCTCTCTTGCACTTTGCAGGTAGGAACATGCAATTATGTAGGAATTACCATAAAACACACCCCTATTGCATGCAATATTTACTGAAGATTGATAAATCTAGTTAGAACTGCTCAATAAAAGGTTTAAAGTTTGCTGGTTAAGACTTATCAGGCTAAATAGCAACTTACTCAGGTATATACAGTAGCATAGGCATGCTGCTGAATATCCCATGTAAATTAGCCAGATAAGTCTTATCTGGCTACTCATAAGAATATAAGAACATAAGAAAATGCCATACTGGGTTAGACCAAGGGTCTATCAAGCCCAGCATCTTCTTTCCAACAGTGGCCAATCCAGGCCATAAGAACCTGGCAAGTACCCAAAAACTAAGTCTATTCCATGTTACCATTGCTAATGGCAGTGGCTATTCTCTAAGTGAACTTAATAGCAGGTAATGGACTTCTCCTCCAAGAACTTATCCAATCCTTTTTAAACACATCTATACTAACTGCACTAACCACATCCTCTGGCAACAAATTCCAGAGTTTAATTGTGCGTTGAGTAAAAAAGAACTTTCTCCGATTAGTTTTAAATGTGCCCCATGCTAACTTCATGGAGTGCCCCCTAGTCTTTCTACTATCCGAAAGCATAAATAACTGATTCACATCTACCCGTTCTAGACCTCTCATGATTTTAAACATCTCTATCATATCCCCCCTCAGCCGTCTCTTCTCCAAGCTGAAAAGTCCTAACCTCTTTAGTCTTTCCTCATAGGGGAGCTGTTCCATTCCCCTTATCATTTTGGTAGCCCTTCTCTGTACCTTCTCCATCGCAATCATATCTTTTTTGAGATGTGGCGACCAGAATTGTACACAGTATTCAAGGTGCGGTCTCACCATGGAGCGATACAGAAGCATTATGACATTTTCTGTTTTATTCACCATTCCCTTTCTAATAATTCCCAACATTCTGTTTGCTTTTTTGACTTCCACAGCACACTGAACTGACAATTTCAATGTGTTATCCACTATGACGCCTAGATCTCTTTCTTGGGTTGTAGCACCTAATATGGAACCCAACATTGTGTAATTATAGCATGGGTTATTTTTCCCTATACGAATCACCTTGCACTTATCCACATGAAATTTCATCTGCCATTTGGATGCCCAATTTTCCAGTCTCACAAGGTCTTCCTACAATTTATCACAATCTGCTTGTGATTTAACTACTCTGAACAATTTTGTGTCATCTGCAAATTTGATTATCTCACTCGTCGTATTTCTTTCCAGATCATTTATAAATATATTGAAAAGTTAGGGTCCCGATATAGATCCCTGAGGCACTCCACTGTCCACACCCTTCCACTGAGAAAATTGTCCATTTAATCCTACTCTCTGTTTCCTGTCTTTTAGCCAGTTTGCAATCCACGAAAGGACATCGCCACCTATCCCATGACTTTTTACTTTTCTTTGAAGCCTCTCATGAGGAACTTTGTCAAACGCCTTCTGAAAATCCAAGTATACTACATCTACCGGTTCACCTCAATAGTCAAATATATTTTTTTTAATATCTACCCCATAATAAACATTTCAAAACTAAGAACAAACATACTAAATTTAATATTATTTTAAATCACCATTCTTGAGCATGTAATGCTTTTTCCTTTGCTCATCATGAAAAACTTTCAGGTTTCTTACTCATTAAAATATTTTAACAGAGAATGAAGTAGAAACAATATTTCATTTTGAAGAGTATCCTGAGGGCCTCATTCAATGAAAGTATTTGCAAACAATAAATTAGTTGAAACAGAACTTAGCATAAGGTCAAACAGTGAAACAATGGAAATAAATTAAATGACATATATAATTATATTTCATGAAAACAATACTGAAAATACAGTTTTCCAGAAGAGAAGTAAATGTAGGGATTCATAGCAGTGTGGAGATTTATTCTTTTGCCAGAATTCATTTTTAATCCAAGGAAATTCATTCTTAATCTAGTATATGAAAGTTAAATTCTCTCTATATTGTATTCTGTATCACAAGCAATGGTATCAATCTGGAACTCAGAGAAAACATGGTGAAAAATGGTTGCAAAGCAATTTCTGCAATTTGTTTTAATTCATTTTACAACAGTATTTTTTTCTGTTACATCTACGTATCAATATGAACCTTCACTTTCAGTTTTTATTTTATTTTCCTCCGAGTTTCAATGTTATCACAAAACCAAATCAGAGCAAAAATAAATTTTCTATTGAAAACAGGGGCAACGGGACAGCCTCTCATCCCCCCTACCCCCCATTCAGCCCCAGGTGGAGGGGGCAGACACAAGATTCATTTTGGAAAATGTATGGCTGCAGCTTTATTATCTTAACAACAGAAGGAAAACTGTAATCCAGGTATTGAGCCTCAAGAAATGCCCCCGCCCCTGCTGACTATTCCCCTCCCTCCCGACTGTTCTGGACTGAGCAGAGACTCTTGCCCCCATCTCCCAGAGCCACTCCCAGGGCCATGAGCCAGAGAGATTGGATGAGTGCTGTGTGGGCGACACCAGCTCCCCCAGCCTCAGTGCCACAAAGAAGGCCAAGCTAAAGGTCATGTGAAAGAAGAGGGTTTTGTAAAGGGAAGCAGCACACTCAGAATAGCCTGCTACAGTTATAGCATTTGGCTGTGTGTGATAAGGCACCAGCTGTCAGGCCGGGATGTCACGTTGTGAGTCCTTCCTGCCAGCATGCGCTTAAAAGCGAAATAGCAGGTAGTGTTGGGCCATTCCCATAGTTTGGCGAAGAAATCCAACCTCACCAGGTGTTACTTGACAGAACCTCTTGACATGCCAGCGCTCTTACCTTCAGGTCCTCAGGAATCACCCTTCCTGCCCAACTTAAGCCACGCAGGAAGGCGTTAATTGCTTCGAAGCCTCTTGAGTATGCTCTCCATGTTCCAGGGGCCATGGACCTCCGCAGCAGTTCGAATGCAACGCTGTTCCACAGGACCAGAGGCATGTTGGCACTGGTTGGCCCTCCATCTCTGCATTGAGGCCAGCTCACGAAAGTGGAACCACTTGAAACGAGAAAGCAAATTAACGATCTCCTTATTGACCCCCGGAACATGGCGAGCCTTACCTGCAATATTCAACTTCAAACATGCTAACACAAACTCACGCAAGAGCTCGGAAACAAGTGGGTACTTGGCTGACTGTGAATTTATGGCTTCAACTACAGCAGAATTGTCATACCAGAATACCACTCTCCTATTGCTCAACTCAGATTGCCAGATATGCAGGGCGACTACAATAGGAAAGAGCTCTAGGAGAGTGATTCTCTGTGGAACACCATGCTGTACCCAGTCCAGTGGCCCCATGCTGGTGCACCATGAGCCTTGGAACTATACTCCAAATCTAGTGGCGATTGCTGCATCTGAAAACTGTTGCGTTCGTGCCTATTTTAACCCTCGCTCCACCCTCTCTATCTTTGTGGCGACTCCCTTCGGCTCTGATGGACAGATGCTGCCGCGGCTTCTCTCTGCCTCTGTGTCCCGGAGTCCCCTGGCTGGCTTGACGCTATGGGTTTGCCATGTTCCTGATGATGTAAGGGCGCATGCGTGCACTCCAGACTTGTACCGGCAAGGGCGCGAACCTCGGGGGCATCTCCCCATAGTGACGTCATCTGCTTCCAACATAAAAGGTCTTTGCTTGCAACTACGAATCAAGTTAGGAAGGAGGAATCTTTCTCCGCTGCTCTGCCTCTACAAACTTACCTAGGGGTACCCGCTCCTCGGGGGCCCCGCTCTCTCTCTTCTTGATTTCAGATACAGGACGGAATCCTGTACTCGCTCCATGAGGGCCGTTCCTGAAGACTCAGAAGGCTCCTATTGCCTGGAAATGATCGCAGACGTGATCATTTAGATAGAAACCGGTACTCGCTCCACGAGGGCCTATGCTCCTAATCCCAAAGACTCCTTTCTGTCTAAGACGTTATCACAGGTATGGAGATCGTAAGTTATTGCAGATTGCAGATAGGAACCGGTACTCGCTCCATGAGGGCCCATATTCCTAAAACCCTTCACAAACTCTCTTCTTTCTTAGAAGATATCACATACCTATATCTATGGTTTGCTATCACAGATTGCAGATAGGAACCGGTACTCGCTCCATGAGGGCCTATGTTCCTCAACTCTCCTAAATTCTCTTCTATTTCAGAAGCCATCTCGTACACAGTTATTGTGAGTTACTATTTCAGACTGCTTACAGGAACCAGTACTCACCTGTGGCTCCTGTTCCTGAATAGTGAAGACTCTCTGTTGCATAAGAGGACCTTACAGACATATACCATTGTGAGTGTATCATCCACTACTGGTTATGTATCCAACATACCCTGTCTACTCACTACCTATAGTCTCTCTCTGCAGCTCAGCAATGCAGAGATTGCTTTTCCAGTATCTGAAGGACTTCAGCTCTGCCGAGTACATCAGCTCACTACTGCCACCTCTGGTGGTTCTACTTCCAGTCTAATAAAGAACTATCTGTGTTTGTCTCAATACTCCAGCCTAGCCGGTGGTTCCTCTCAGGATCTCTTGGGGGTGCTGTCATCTGCCTTCAGCCCAGGGATTCACCATTTCTACTAAGTGTTCATTCCTTACACTAATAGAGTGGTATATCATCTACCACTCTGTGGGTGTCAACCCACATTAGTTCACTAATTCTGCCTACGGAGTATCATCACTGTTACTCCTTCTTCAAGTGAACAGATCCATAACAGATTGCTACTTCAGTACAGAGATTATATTAATTGCTAACTCCCTAGTGGATCTGTCTCAGATTGCTCAACTGCAAAGCAGAATTATAACAGAGTGCTAACTCTTTCATTCTACAGGAACCAGCGCATACAAGGTTGCCAACTCTGCCCTCCTGGCGGGGTTAGCCATATCAGAATGCCAACTCCTCCTCTCGTAGGAGCTGGTTGATACAGACTGCTAACTCCACCCTCCTGGCAGGTTGAGCCACAACAGTTGCTAACTCCTCCTCCCAGAGGATCTTGAACCTAATAGATTGCTAACTCCGCCCTCCAGGCGAGGTGAGCAATAACAAAAACAAACTAAGGTCCCTACTAGAAATTGGGGTGGCAACCAGGCTGTAGTCCCATTGAAGCTCATCTGGAATGAAGACCATAAGTTTAGGTCCTCTCAAATCATCTTCATGACCCAGATATGATGCTAGTCCTTCTGAATGCCTCTGATGGAATGAATGAGGCGCAGGAGAAAGAACTTGCCCATTGGAGTAACCTTAGTAGCAAATGCCAAGCTGCCAATCAAGGACCGGATTTACTTCAATGAGTGGATTGTATTTGTAAGGTTGCCTTGGAAGGCCACCAGTTTATCCTGAAGGAACCTGCAAACCATAGCCTGGAAATCCAGCTCTATCCCCAGGAGTGTGAATGTGATGGAAAAGTTTTGTAATTTATCAGCGGCAGGAGGTACACCAAATTCTTCAGCTACTGCTTGGAATAGTTGGAACATTTTGTCACAGACTAGCAATCTGCTTGGGCCTATGAACAAAAAATTGTCAAGGTAATGGATGATTAAGTCCACTTCTCCCTGAAGGGTTACCACCCAGTGTAGGAATGAGCTGAACATCTCAAAGTAAAAGTAGTAGAGGCCCATGAATTTAAAACCCAGCAAAGGAAAAGTATCCAGATGTACTGGTAAAAAGCAGAAAGTGGACTCAATGGCTGCCTTAGCCATCAACATCCCTCTGCTGTACCTCCTAAGGATAAGCAGGGCATTATCAAAGAAGGCATATTTTACCGAGCACTCATCCTGTGGGATAGCTATTAACCGAGGCACTAACCTGGTATGAAAGTTTGTTTATCAACCAATATTTGCCTGTCTCCTTCTTGGGCACCCTTTGAAATCATACCACCTATGTGGGTATTCCTGTGGTGATCACATTGTCCCATCCATGTGAATCGGATAACCAGGAGAATGTCTGCCAGCACTAGAGCCACTTGACATTGTGTTTTGCCCTGGTCCCATGCAGGGCTAGCACCGTGCCAAAGCCAACCAGAAATTCACCTGTCAGACCTATGGATGGGCAACATTCCTAGCCAGGAACAAGATCCTCTACTCCATGTCTGAGTGGGAAAGGGCCTTGCCAAGGAAGGGGGCTAAAGGCAACATGGACACAGCCATGAAATTATCTCAACTGTGCATGGAGCCTGTCTGAGTTGCACTCTTATTTATTATTTATTTTTTATTTTTTATTTTTATATACCGACATTCTTACATCCGATGTAAATCATACCAGTTTACATTAAACAGAATAGCAGGAAATAAATGTCCATAGTCTAATACAAAGAACATTTCTAATTAAAATTATTAACAAGCAAAAAGAAAAGGTAAAGAATTGGAATAAAGTTTAAATAAAAGAAAAATATAAAAGATTTTTTTTTTTTTTACAAGCACAAGGATTGCACGAAGGGGTGCACAAAGGGGAGGGCCCCTTTGTCGCGCCCCTTTGGCCCGCGACGCACGGCGCGCAGCGCCTGAAGGTGAGGTGCTCTTCAACCGTCGCCGGAGCTCCCAGTGATGTCAGGGGGGGCGTGGTCATAGATATCAGTCATTCAATTTCCCTCACCTCCTCCTCTTGCCCTCTAAGTGCAGATCACCACCACCAGTCAGTAAGGCACTATCTACAACTAGGAGGTCATTATCCTGATTGGAAGAGGTATCTATTGGTTTGGGGACAATTTTCTTTCATGGATGACTTCTCTTATGTTCACCCCCAGCACCCTTTGTAGAGGCAAGTGTGAGGATAAGAATTCCACCTCTGAGAGTTGGTGTCTCTCCTCCTCTCATGGACCCACCTCATGAGTCCCAGCCCAGCCCTATCTTGACATCACATGCATCTGGTCTCCTGTACATCCATAGCATCCATGCGCTCTGTGGGGGCAAGGGCCGGGCACTCCAGCCCAGGACTCCCCCCATGAAGGCTGCCCCCCTCTACCAGGAGAGCCAAACTTGTTGTAGGGGCATGACAGGCCCATGTGGCGGTCACCAATTTGCAGGGCATATTGAGGAGTTAAGAAGAACAGGGAGGAGCAGAAGGCATTCCCTGTAAAAGCAAGCAGGTCACTGATGCAACGAGGTTCCTCTAGAAGTTGAGGTGGATGCAGCTTCAGGCCGAATGCAAGAAGAAATTCTTTGTAATTTTTTTTGTTTCTTTTTTTTTTTTTTTATTTAGCCAAAATAGGCCAGTCAGGATATGCAGAGTAGACTATTGGTACTGCAGCTAGTTCAAGGACTGCTGCCCTCAGTAGTAAAGAGTGACCCCCCCCTCCCCCACCCTGCTGGTTAACTTAAATACTCCCAGAGGAAAAAAACATAATTACAACAATCAGGAATCAGACCAGGGACTTCCTGTATCCAAACCGTGCTCTAAACTACTTGGCCACCAAAGAGCTGATAGAACTGGCTTGTTCCCCTCTCTATAACTATTTGTTGGCCAAGGGAAGCGAGCAACTGACTGGTGGTGGCACTCAAAAAAGGGTTGATCACCATCACCGCAGAAGTTTAAAACCCCAGAAATCCCCATTGCAGACACTCCCTTATTGGCGGTGCCAGCATCAGCATGTGGGCGTATAGGCTGCAGGGAGATCCCTCACCATACTCCTTTCAATGCATGGCAACTGCCATGATGCCAGACCACGCAGTGAGGGAGAGGACCAACATGCTGCCCCAGAAGGCAACACCCCCAGAGCCCAAGATGAGGCCAGATACTCCCAGAGGTAAGGAAGGAAGGGGGCCCCACCAATGAACATCCATGCATCTGAGCCACATGCCTGGGGGGGGGGGGGAAGTAGCTGGGGCCAGAGAGATGTTCCACCCATGTTTGGGGAAGGTGCACTGATCTCCCCATTACCAGCGGAGTCCACTCACCCAGTGCGGATCGCGTCTGAGCGGGAGCAGTCACCCATTTGTTATAACAATGTAATTTTTCACTGAATTTAGTTTTTGTTTGTTCTGACATTGAAATTCCTAGGAAAACTAAAATAAAAACTGAAAACTAAGGTCTCTACCTATAAGCTAAGAAAAGCAATTCATAACTTCAGTGCCTAAAGACTGGACACAAATTGATTTGGGTCTTTTAAAGTTGCAATGGTTTATGTGAAATGATTTAGTTACAATAAAAAGGGAAAAAAAGTCATACAAATAAATGAAAATAACTTTACAAAATGTATATAATTTATTAACAACTCATCACATTATAAACAGAACTATACTCAAATAATCAAAATTTTTCAGACATAATAATCTCAAGCTACCAATCCATGCAAACAACCAAGACAAAAAATAATAATAACATCACTGATAAAGGTGCATACATATAAACATAACAACAGTACCCACAACATATAAATATTCCACATCCAAGAAAACTTCAAAAAATCACCCCAAAATTTCAAAAACCTAAAATCCAAAAATGTTGCTTTAAAAAGTCCCACAACACCCAAGAGGAAGGAGAGAACAAATGTCCGCACACCTCAAAGAACTCTCACAGGATACACAGTCAAAGAAGAGGTGAAACTCAATATGAGACTGTTGCGCTCCTGCTCGCGGGTCTAGCTGCGAGCAGGCACTTACCTTCGCAGCCCGGAGGCCGCTGATGTTTCCTCTCTTCACCGCGGCAGGGAGCTGCGGACTTTGGCGCTTCCCAGGGCAATAGGACTCACCGCCGACGCCAGCTTTGCTTCGTGGCCCAGAGGCCGCAGTCCCCGGCCTCGCCTTTGTGGTGGGGGCCCCCCCCAGCTGACTCTCACCGGCCTGGATGCCACCACTATCATAGGGGCCTACGCGGAGGCCTAGCTTCTTCCTGCACTCCTCTGTGGCAGGACGCCGCTGACCATGGTCCTGCATAGCTTCCTGTTTCCTGTTTCCTGTCTTCTAAAGTGCGGGCTGCGTTTCCTCCTGTGATTTAAAGGGCCCATGGCCGGATATGCTCTGGGCCCCACCTGGACTCCTTCCAGGGCATTTCCTGATATTCAGCCCTATATAGGGCCCAGCTTCCAGTCCTTAGTGGCCTTCACAAGGAGTTAGTTACTCTCAAGGACCTCTTCGCTCCTGCTAGTATTTCCTGTTTTTCATGGGATCCCTCATCATTCTTCATGTTCGTGGTCTCTTCTGGATTATCTCTCATCTTGTCCTGAGGTTTCGTGGTCTTCTTGATGTTCCTTCCTGATGCCTCATCTCCGCTTCTGCTTCCAGGACCCGTGGTTCCTCATTGCTACCTTTTCTGGCGTGCCATTTCATATTTTGTCACCTTGTAGCATGAGCCTGTCTTCTCGTCTGCAGTGCAAGCCTCCAGAGGGTCATCCTCACCTGAAGCCAAGTCTCGTCTTGTTCCCGTGTTTCATGCCTGAAGCCAAGTCTCATCTTGGTCCCCTATCTCATGCCTGAAGCCAAGTCTCATCTTGGCTTCCATTACCCTGAATATCGTATCGGCCCTTGGATGTTCTTGTGGCTGCTCCATCCATGCCTAAGACTATGATTGAACCTGCTCCGTTCCAGCGTGGTCCGTGACCAGCCATGGGTGGCTGTGTAGGGCACGTCTCGGTGCAGGCTTCTACTGAATCTTTGCCATGTTCCGGCTTCATCTTCCATGTATTCGTCTTCAGTCTGCTTCACACTCAAGCGTGGTCTGCAACCAGTCCTGTGGGTCCGCCCTGTGGTGGGCTGTGTAGGGCATGCTGCATCGCAGCCTCAACCCAGTACTAGACTTTGTTCCTGAACCTTGATTCTGAGTCTTCATGCTCAAGCTTCTCGTCTGAGTCTTCATGCTCAAGCCTCTCATTTGAGTCTTCACATCCCAAGCTTCTTGTCTATGTCTTCATGTTTCCAAGTTCCTCGTCTTGAGTCTTCATGTTCCAGAGCCTTCATCTGCCCTCGTCTCCTGTCTGGTCTGCTGCCTTTGCCGTTCCCAGTAGAGATGTGAATCAGAACCAGAATCGGTTCGGATTCCTGTTCCGATTCACATGTGGGTTTTTTTTCATCGGGCCCGATCGCGGTTTTGTTTATTGGCTGCGCCCGAGCTGATAAACAAAAAACCCACTCCGACCCTTTAAAACTAATCCCTTAGCTTCCCCCACCCTCCCGACCCCCCCAAAAACATTTTACAGGTACCTGGTGGTCCAGTGGGGGTCCCGGGAGCGATCTCCCGCTCTCGGGCCGTCGGCTGCCACTAATCAAAATGGCGCCGATGGCCTTTGCCCTTACCATGTGACAGGGTATGCGTGCCATTGGCAGGCCCCTGTCAAATGGAGGGAGCACTGGATGGCCGGCGCCATATTTAAAAATGAAGCAACAGGAACAAGGCACAGACAAGGTGAGGGATGAACAAGGCAAAGAACAAGCAAAACAAGAAACAGGTAAGGCTGGGGTAAACAAAGCAAGGACAAAGCACATCCAAAGAGCAATATGCACTGGGACTGAAAAACACTAAGGATAGGAACATGTTGCTGAGGCAAAGTAAGATCATTTGG
Organism: Rhinatrema bivittatum; assembly: GCF_901001135.1. Lineage (NCBI taxonomy): Eukaryota > Metazoa > Chordata > Amphibia > Gymnophiona > Rhinatrematidae > Rhinatrema > Rhinatrema bivittatum. The sequence continues at coordinate 83,797,083 of NC_042617.1, read as the reverse complement.
AGGGCCCTTAAATAGGGTTCAGTCAGTGATGTCATCAGCAGGCATAGTGGCCTATTTCCCACTATAGGCTCTTTAACTAGCTGGGAGTTGGACGCACATGCACCTAAGAGGGTTGTCCATTGGCATCCAGCCGTGAGGTTTGGCAGTATCCTGCCACTAGAGAAGGAAATCCACTGTGTGGCATTGGGGTGAGTGAGGTGGTTCAAAGGGGCATCCTGTGTGCTGACAAAACTTTAGCACTCAAAAGAGGGGTCATATTTTAGATCTCATTTTTTGATACAGAGAAGATTTTAAAAGAGGACATTTGAAGGTATTAGAGAGTATTAAAGTTATTTGGTTGGATCACAGATTTATATATTTTACATGAAAATGCCTGGGTGGGAAGGTGGGAGTTGAGGAAGGATAGAAATGAAATATAGAGGCAAAATTGATCAGGAAAGTTTTATTCAGAGTTAAGCATCATGCAATTGGGAACTAGGGAGGACTCTCTGGAGGGGTTGATAGAAATGTGGAATTTACATGTACATAATGCTTTGAATTTGATCACACCTGTTACGAGAGAAAGTAGGAGGTTGAAGAGTGATGCATCTTGATTCTCTGTAGAATTTAAGGAGATGCAGAAGGATGTGAGGAGGAAGGAGAGGAAATGAATTAAGACCCATTTGTTGGCAGATAAATTGGCTTGGCGACAATGTGGGCCAGATTTTAGCACCTATGCGCGGGCGTAGATTTGTGTGCACAACTCGATGCTCACAAATCTACACCGAATTATATAACATGTGCTCGCAGCTGTTATAATCTTGGGTCGGCACGCGCAAGGGGGTGCACACTTGTGCACATTGCGGCACCAAGCCCTAGGGGAGCCCCGATGGCTTTCCCTGTTCCCTCTCTCCCACCTTCCCCTCCCTTCCCCTCCCTAACCCACCCCCCAGACCTACCTAAACCCCCCCAAACCTTTGTTTGGCAAGTTGCATCTGCCTCAGGGTAGGCATAGGTTGCGCGCAATGGCCGAGTGCCGGGCGTGATCCCCCTGCCTAGAGGCCTACGGAGGCCTCTGTTCTACTGGGCAGGGCGGGGATGGTCTGGGGTGGGGCCCCTGCCCCACCCCAGACCATCCCCGCCCTGCCCCTTTTTTCAAGCCCTGGGACATACGCGTGTCCCAGGGCTTCCGCTCGTCGCCGGGCTTATACAAAATAGGCTCAGTGCGCGTAACCCCCCTACGTGTGTAAATCCAACTGGATTTACGCGAGTAGGGCTTTTAAAATTTTCCCCTGTGTGAATAACTGCTCAGGTAAATTAAAATTGGCAAAAAGAGAGTATTATGAAAACAAGATTATCTCTGCAGAGAATGGAACAAAGGACATTTTCTGTATCACTCAGAAGGTGTTAGGAAGAAATTGTTTACCAAAATCATCTTTTCTGGATGTATTAAATTGTGAGAGTTTTGCTTGGTTTTGGAAACATAATGGTAGAAGGGTTGTAAAATCAGATAAATAGAGAAAACTTATTGGGTAACCATCAATTTGTTTAAAGAGGAGGGGATGGAGCAGTTAAGAATGGGGGAAAGAATGGAGGTCTTGAGGAAGTAGGATGGTTAGAACTTAGAGGGATCTTGCAGAGCTGTAATCCAAACTATGGGCCAGATTTAGTACCTACGCGTGGCGTATATTGTGCGCGCAAACCCGGCACGCACAAATCTACGCCCAATTTTATAAACATGCGCGTGCAAGGGGTGCACACTTGTGCACCTTGCGCGACAAGCCCTAGGGGAGCCCCGATGGCTTTCCCGTTTCCACTCCCCCCATCTTCCCCTCCCTTCAACTACCTAATCCTCCCCCGACCCCTACCTAACACCCTCATACCTTTGTTAATGCAAGTTGCACCTGCCTCTGGAGGCTTCTGGCCACGCCCCCACCCCGCCCCAGATCACCCACGCCATGCCCCTTTTTTCAAGCCCCGGGACATACCCGCGTCCCAGGGCTTGTACGCATCACCAGGCCTATGCAAAATAGACTCGGCGCTCGTAGGACTTTTAAATCTGCCCCATATGTTGTTTAGATCCTTGTCCTTCATATTTGTATAAGAAAACTTCTGGATGATTTGTTTTCCCAGGATTATTGAAGAAAATCATAATTCACCCCTCTTTAAAATAGGTGGGTGCGATAAATAATTCTGTGCAAATTATCGGCCTGTAGGCAAATAGTTCCTTTTTGGTATAAAGTGTTAGAAAAGACAGTTATGATACAGTCAACTAGATATTTGTAGATAAATGACATTTATACCTCTTTATTTATGAACTTTACATGGCATACATCAAGAGATTACAAAGAGGAACTCTTCTTCACCGATATGAGGAGAAGCATAATTTTCCATTGGAGGTACAGAAGTAAAACAAATGCTGAATTAACTATGCCATGTGATACAGAGAAGTACAAAAAAAATGAGAGGAGCAGGCAGAAGTAAGCAAACAAGCCTATGTAATTTGCAAATATTCATGCTACGACCACCATATTTAAACTAATTTACTACATGGCTCATTCTTAAGGTGAAAGCAAACAGTTCAATATCAGCCAATATCCCTGACTGTGTCTTCCAAAAACGATGTTATGGAAGGTCTTCCAGAAGTACCTATAGTAATCTGGCTGCCAGAAATAACTGCCCCACTAAATTCTGTATTTAGCTGGAACTAATAATCTGTTCCAATGAACCAATAACACCAGCTCAGAGTCACCTGAACGGGATGCCCAAAATGTCCACTATATCTTGAGTGATTTGTTGCCAGAACTACTGGACAAGAGTCAGTCAGGGTTTTTGTACTGCTTAACAGCCCAGAGACAGTGTTGATAGCTTGGAATGATTTGGTTTGTCAAGAATTTGGGGATAAAGGTCAAGCGATTGGTTAGTTTTATTAGCTTCTAACAAGTGCTTTTGACTTGGTAGATCATCGGATTTTAATTCAGGGATGTAGGGATTTAGGGTTACATGGCCATATTTTGGATTGGATCTTTTCCTTTTTGCAAAATAGGCTGATATAGGTACATGTAAGGGTATGAGAGCTCCAGTTTTGATTGTGGGGTACCACAGGGTTCCCCGCTTTCTCCACTCCTGTTTAATATTTATATGCAGCCTTAAGGAAGTTTGATTTGCATTTTAGGTTTCAGGGGGATGATATATTTTTGTGGATGATGTGCAATTGTGTACCCATTGGAAAAGGATCTTGTGTTGTCTGAAATTAAGATACAGGAAGGGTTATAGCATTTGGGGAATTGTTTAGGAGACTAAATTGGTCTCCAATGAGGGTAAAACAGAGTGGATAGTTTTTACTAATGCTGAGTTGGAGAGAGTAATTAAAGGTTGGCAGTCCATCAGCAGGATTTCTTCTGTAGCCCCAGAATTTGGGGTAACAATATGTTGATAAGTTAATGGTCTAACCACATATTTATTTGATGGTTAGGAAGATTTTTCTAAAACTAAGGCAATTGGGAAAATTAGAGGAAGGGTGAGCACTGAGGTGTTTTCGAACGATAGTACTGTCATTAGTAATGCCAATTAGGGATGTGAATCGTGTGCCCTATCGTCTTAACTATTGAAATCGTGTTGTCAGGAAAGAAAATCGTGTTTGGCACGATTTTTTAGTTAAAAATCTTTCTGCACACAGTGCCCTATCCCTGATACCAGGGGTGCTGTGATCTTCCTGCATGCAGTGCCCTATCCCTATTAATACCAGGAGTGTTGTGATCTTCCTGCACACAGGGCCCTATCCCTAATACCAGGGGGTGTTGTTGATCTTCCTGCACACAGTGCCCTATTCCTAATACCGGGGTGTGTGATCTTCTGCATGCAGTGCCATATCCTGATACCGGGGGTGTTGTGATCTTCCTGCATACAGTGCCCTATCCTAATACCAGGGGTGTTGTGATCTTCTTGCACACATCCCAGTATCAGGGATAGGGCACTGCGTTGCAGGAAGATCACAACACTCCTGTATCAGGAATAGGGCACTGTGTGCAGGAAGATCACAACACCCCTGGTATTAGGGCTAGAGCACTGTGTGCAGGAAGATCACAACACTCCTGGTATTAATAGAGATAGGGCACTGCATGCAGGAAGATCACAACACCCCCGGTATCAGGAATAGGGCACTGTGTGCAGGAAGATCACAACACCCCCTGGTATCAGGGATAGGGCACTGTGTGCAGGAAGATCACAATACCCCGGAGGAGTGAGGGTCAGGCAGCTCCCCCCTGTCTGTGAAGCCAGCCTCTCACTAGTAATGCAGGGAGGGAGCTGTCTCAGCCTTCACCATCCTCCCCCCCCCCCTCACCCACACACCATTCACTGGCTGGGACATGGGGGAGGGGAGGAGTGAGGGTCAGGAAGCTCCCCCCTGTCTGTGAAGCCAGCCTCTCACTAGTAATGCAGGGAAGGAGCTGTTTCAGCCTCACCATCCTCCCCCGCCCCCTCACCCACACACCATTCACTGGCTGGGACATGGGGGAGGGGAGGAGTGAGGGTCAGGAAGCTCCCCCCTGTCTGTGAAGCCAGCCTCTCACTAGTAATGCAGGAGGGAGCTGTCCTCAGGACTTCACCATCCTCCCCCCCCCCTCACCCCACACACCATTCACTGGGCTGGGACATGGGGAAGTCAGGAGAGTGAGGGTCAGGCAGCTCCCCCCTGTCTGTGAAGCCAGCCTCTCACTAGTAATGCAGGCAGGATAGGGCACTGCATGCAGGAAGATCACAACACACCCCTGGTATCAGGGTTAGGGCACTGTGTGCAGGAAGATCACAACACCCCTGGTATCAGGGTTAGGGCACTGTGTGCAGGAAGATCACAACACTCCTGGGTATTAATAGGGATAGGGCACTGTGTGCAGGAAGATCACAACACCCCTGGTGTCAGGGTTAGGGCACTGTGTGCAGGAAGATCACAACACCCCTGGTATCAGGGTTAGGGCACTGAGTGCAGGAAGATCACAACACCCCTGGTATCAGGAATAGGGCAACAAGTTCTAGTCATATTGACTGATCATATTACTTTTTTTGTCAACTACCAACAGTTTTCCATTTCCCCATCCCCCCCAAACCATCACCTCAGTTGCAACCTTGGTAACATCAATAGATAAGAGGGCAGCCAGCCAATAGGAATACATATTCATTCCTAACTGACCTGGAAAGTGTCAATAATTTGTATCATTTTCTGTTAGTGTTCCTGAGTTTCCATTTCCATTTCCATCCCCCCAACCATCAACCTCATTGGGAACCTTGGTAATATCAATAGATAAGAGGGCAGCCAGCCAATAGGAATACATATTCATTCCTAACTGACCTTTACTGACCTGGAAAGTGTCAATTTGTATCATTTTCTGTTAGTGCGCACTAACTGGAGTTAGTGCGCACTAACACGATTTAACGATTTTTAACGATAAATCGTTAGAATTTCTATTGTATTGTGTTCTATAACGATTTAAGACGATATTAAAATTATCGGACGATAATTTTAATCGTTGAAAAACGATTCACATCCCTAATGCCAATATTTGAGTACTGTAATGGGGTCTTGTTGGGGGTCACTATGAAAAATATACATAAGCTCCAGTTGATGCAGAATATGGCAACCAGATTGGTATTTGGCTGCCCAAGATGAACCAGTGCTAAACCATTGCAGGTACAGCTGCACTGGCTGCTATTAAGGAAAGGATTATATTTAAGATCATGACTTTGATGTGCAAGGCTAATCAGGGGTAAGCTATTTAACAAACTGACAGGCTGATGCAATACAGTGCACTCAGCCTAGTGCACAGCTCGACGCTTGCTTGGATGCACATTTTGGATACATGTTTTGGACGTACTAGAATAATTCCCAATTCAATAATGGGATTAGAGCATCAAAATCACGTGTCCAAACAAGCGCATAGATAAGAGTGCTCATCACATGTAAATTCCATGTAGATGAGGCTATTAGCTTTTACCCCACAATGCAAGGAGGGATGCTAAGCAAGAGGCTGCCTAGCGCGTCTCCTACTACCGTGAGAATGTAACACCTTCTCAGAGGCAGGCATTAAACTGTTATGGCCCTCAGCGGCGGCAAGCCGCAATCGAGGCCCGTCACTTACCGGCATGGCAGACCGCCTCATCCCCGCTGACGGCATCCTGCTTCAGCGGGTCTGTTCCGCGGCTGGTTTCACCGCTTCAACATGGCCGCGGCGTCGGCCATGTTGAAGCTGAAGAGGATTTGCTACAGGAGTCATTCCTGTGATGGGATTGGCTCCTCTCTTTGAGTTCCAGCCATTGGAGACTATTTAAGGGCAAGGTCTGCATCTCAGACCTTGCCTTGACTCCTTGGTTCCTGTAGATCTTGTTCCTGAGTTTTGTTCCTGTTGTGACTTCCCGTGTTTGACTCCTGGACCAGCTTCTGAGTTCCTCTGTTATCAATGTCTTGGTTTTGGCTGCGGAATCTTCTCTGGTTTTGACTTCTTGGACTGGCTGTGGTATAACTCTCTGGTTTTCGACCCCTGGACTGGCTGTGGAACACTCTCTGGTTTCGAACCTTGGACTGGCTGTGGAATCGCTCTGGTTTCGACCCCTGGACTGGCTGTAGAACACTCTCTGGTTTCGAAACCTTGGATGGGCTGTGGAATACGCTCCTGGTTTCGAACCTTGGACTGGCTGTGGAATACGCTCTGGTCTGACCTCTGGATTGACGTGTGGATTATTCTGATCTCGTCTTCCGACGGGCTGTGGAGGCCTGACTGTTCTTCTTCCCTGGACGTTACGACCGGCTGGAAGCGCCAGCTATCTGGAACATACGACCTGCAGGAGGCGCCTGCATCCAGATTTCCTTGTCCACGCGCATAAGACCAACTGAGTGTACCTCGCCTTCTGACAGTAGGAACCTTGGTGACTATCTCGGATCAAGGGTCCACCTTCCTGTGCACAACATAAACTTCATGCAGCTGGTATTAAACTTCAAGCTCTCTCCCCCAAGGTCTGGCCTAATGGGCCAAGCAGTCTGGATTGGACCCCGGGGGGGGGGGGGGGTCTTCTACCTGAAATGGCCATTCTAAAGTCATTGTTTAAAACAGCCCTTGCCAGACCCCCAAATCCTCTGTCCAGGCTAGGAATGCCCTGCTGGAGACCCTTCACTGGCAGAGCTGTTCCCGAATTGATCCTTTTCACTGACACTTGTCAGGGCAGTCTTCTGAAAGGAGATTGGTCCTTTCACTGACTTGTGATAGTGAATGGACCAATCTGTAATAAGTGGAGTGAATAAATTAATATTAAGTACCTTAAATAGGAAGGGTTATTTTAGGTTTTATTTAAATGATTGTGCTGTTTTTATTGTATTTTACAATTGAATATTGTTTATTTGCCTTGGTCAGCTTGCCTGTAAGCACGGGCTAGAAAATTTTAGAAATACATAAATAAATGAATGAATGAATGAATGAATTTTACAGGTGAGGTAAACTTACTAGACCTGGCTAATGTGGTGTCCAGGGCCCCTTCGTTTTCCCCTCAAATATGTCCGGTTCCAGCTGTTCAATCAGGCACTGCTCCATAGGGATCAGAACAATGGGACAAGAGGCTCCTCCTCTCATCTGTCACAGCTATTTGTTACAGTTTGCCACCTTGGTCTTGAGCTGGGCCTTTATGTTGTGGTAATGGCGGGCCACCTACTCTCCAGTCCTCCGTATTCCACTGTACTTGGATATGGCCTGGGCGATTGTGCACCAGATTTTCCCTTTGGCTGCCCTGGACATCTTCACTGCCATGGTTCCAGTAAGCATGCTGTATTTCTTAAGGACCCTGGAAATCAGCATCTCAGAATCCTAAACATTGAACTTGTGTGTGAGAAGATGAGTCCACCCTGCTGCCTGGTTGCTGGATGACTGGGTTGCCATTTCTGCTTCTGGAGAGATGTCACTATCCTCACTCTCATTCGCACTTCCCACTCCCTTCCCTCCCTCCCCCGTACTGCACCTTCCCTGCCAATTGCCCCCCTGCCCTCTCCATCCATCCATCTATCCTTAGCCAGTTGTTCTCCTTCCATGACACTTGCCTGCCTATCCCTTTCCCCCTTCCCCCTCTCACTTCCTACTATCCCTTTCCTTCTCTTGATCTCTACTGCTGTCCCTGTCCCTACTCCTACTCCTCCTTCTCCCTCCTCCTATCCTTCCTCCTCCTCTCCTCTCCCCATATCTCTCATGCTTCATCTTCTCCAGATATTCACTCCTCACTACTCCTTACCACCACTCCTCCTCTACACCACCACCACTCCTCACCACCACAACCACCACACCTCATCACTACCACCCCACAAAGACAAACTTGACAAACAAAATCTTCCACACACAGATAAAAACAAGAGACAAAGATTAAAATAAACAGATGAGAGCAGAAGACAGGATAACACACTCAGAAATTGCTAGCTAAACTCCTACTACAACTACTATCCAACAACTCACTTCCTCCCCTCTCCCTCTCTCCCATGCCTGACATACTCTTAAAGAGGCAGCTGCTGGAAACCGGTATATATATAGAAACAAAGAAATTAACATGCGATGTGTAAAATGATGCACTACTCGATAACGTATCACGTGTTGCACAACTTACCTATGTGATGCGGTATTTCAGAAATTTCCAAAACCCTGCCCCTTATTTTTTATCATGGATGCTAACGCCCTAAATTACTGCTTTATTTATAGCATTTTGATGATTCTAGGCCTTAGTTTGCAACTTAGGTTTCAATACTATCTTTATTATTTATCTTTTAAAAAATCTTATTCATCCGTTTTGATGATCATCATAGTTTCCGACTCATTGAACATTTACAAGGCAATGGATAGTACTTTCTTTTTCCTAAATGTCATCCTCCTTTTTCTATTTGATAGGCCTGTTGTCTGCTGCTTTATTCACTATACCACCATTTATCATAATTTTGTGAAATATTCCTCTCTACTTTTTGCATATTTGAATGTTTGCTTTGTAACGCTAAGATGATAACTTTCAAACAAGGGTGCATGCACACATTTGCACTCATACGTTGGCCCGCACCCAGGTACATGGCCATTTTATAACATAGGTGTGCATATGCGTGCATGTTATAAAATAGCCTGGCCATGCACACGTATGTGCCAAATTTTAAGTGAGCACACGCATGTGGGCACAAATACCACTTCTACTGCATAAATCGGATATTTTAAAAGGGGTGCATGATGAAGCCATTCCCAGTTTTAGCAGTTCACCTATTTCACCCTTTAGTTTAATAACCTTCTCTCCCCCCAAGTTAGCTCCGATCCTTAAAACCTCACAGATCTACCTAGTTTTCTTTCTTTTTTAACTTACACGTCATCCACATTAGAAGTAAAGTTACATGGCAGGGGGCCTTGGTGCATGACTGGTCACTTCAGTATTTATGCACACATCTTAGGTTCATGGCCTGAAATGACCCACACAGACCATGCCTATGCCCCACCTTTTTTGAAATCACACGCTGTGTGAGATATGTGTGTATCTCGGTGGCTTTTAAAACCTGCTTGGCATGTGCAAGCCCAACATCTTTGCACATCCCCTTTTAATGTACGTGTCAGGCTTTTAAAATTCACCCTTAAGACAAACTATGGGGGTCATTTTCAAAATGTGGTAAGGGCTTATCGCATGTGAAAAGCCCAGAGAGAGAGAGAGAGAGAGAGAGAGAGAGAGAGAGAGAGAGAGAGAGAGAGAGAGAGAGAGAGAGAGAGAGAGAGAGAGAGAGAGAGAGAGAGAGAGAGAGAGAGAGAGAGAGACTGGCCATAATAGCATGTCCCATGCATAGGTATTTGTATCCCTAGGATAGGCCCACCTAGTAACTCGAAGTGGGGATTAGGTAAGAGTGTAGGGGGTTAGGGGCCGCTTTCACATTGTACATGAGACGTACGAACAGAACAGTGGTCTCTTGTGAAGATTAGCTGGCCTTCGGAGTGAGGAAACTCACTCCAAGATGAGATTTGGGCAAGGGTCTCTCAACCTAGCTTGATGGACTCTCTACCTGGGTAACATCAAGCTAGGTTGAGAGACCCTTGCCCAAATCTCATCTTGGAGTGAGTTTCCTCACTCCGAAGGCCAGCTAATCTTCACAAGAGACCACTGTTCTGTTCGTACGTCTCATGTACAATGTGAAAGCAGCCCCTAACCCCCTACACTCTTACCTAATCCCCACCTCGAGTTACTAGGTGGGCCTATCCTAGGGATACAAATACCTATGCATGGGACATGCTATTATGGCCAGTCTCCCTCTCTCTCCCCCCCAGTGGTTGAATGCAGGAAATACATCAGGTTTGGCATGTATCACAGAATATGAAGTGGTATCACAATGTGCACTAACTTATCTCTTCACATAGGTAATTTTCACAAAATGCAATAAATACTACATTAACATAAACCATGCCCCTTTTGCTATCACATGCGGTACTTACCGCATTTTGATAAATCCAGGCCTATATTTGCTTTAATATTTGATGGTGATTTAGATGTTTTATTATTTTCTGAAACTTAGCATCTAGATTCTGATACTTTTGTTTTGAATTTCTTATGTCCTCTGGGTTATTCATTTTATCTTCAGGCCAGAGTTGGAAAAATTGGAGGTACAGCAGTGGCCATATATAGAGATTCTATTACTATTCAGGCTTCTGATTTAAGCATAGAATATGGTTATGAAAATCTCACACCGAAGATATGTGATTGGTACCTAATGCCGATATATGAGCACCTATATTGTTTGAGGATTATACAACTGCCCTTGCTTTAAGATCTAGAAAATTGATTTTAATAGAGATTCTCATATTCACAAGGATATAACTTCTAAAAGTCTGATTTTTTAATTCTAGCTATTATTCTCTATTTTACCTCTCAAAGCCTTAGTTTCAGCTCCAACCCATAAATCAGGCCACATCTTGAGCCAGATCATTGTTCTTAATGAATGTGATGATGGTAGTCTGATCTTAGGACTTTATGAATCAGTCAATTTTATGGTTGGACCACCATCTTTTAAAATTCACTTTAAATATTCCATTACAAAGACCTTTCTTGGTACATTCAGAAATTTGGAAAATGAGGCAAAACCTATTAGATTATTATATTTTTTGTGTGTGATAACTGGGTTCAGAGAAAGGGTTCTTTGGTTTGATGATGTCAGTTCATTAGTAGACTGATATAATTCTGCATTAGCTCTAACCATGGAAGATTGCACCAACAAAACTGCATAAGGTATTGTGACTTAATGGTTTTGTACCATGGTTCAATTGAGAATTGATTGAAAAAAAATAAGATTAGTACATCAAGCTGAGCAGAAAGGACAGAGAGATCCAAGGACACCTAAATAGGTGATTTTTAACCATTCTTACGGACTCATAAACTGCTTTTTAATCATATAAAAAATGAATATTATATTAGCCAATTGAAAAGCTCTCGAAATAGTCTGCAAGGATCTTCAATGTGGCAAAGAATTTAACAAAACCTTTGAAATCAATGTCTAACAAGATACAGCTATACTGTGAACAATTTGTAACTTTCTGTATGACTATGACTGATGCTTGGCTACAGAAATTGAATAGTTCAATGTCATCATCCACTGATGAGATATCTAGAATTTTGATGTCTAGTTGGCATACTTTTGATCTGCCATGAATAAAAGAAATTTAAAAATTCCTTCTTAATTTAAGATGTTCTCATTGTGTGAGTCTATTGGTGCTTTAATATTGGGAAAATATTATTTTTTAAGAATAATTTGTATGTTGTTACCTGTTCTTTACAGGATGACATTTTTTCAGAAGCATTTTTAAAGCAATTGTATACTCTGTATTGAAAAGTGGGAACCTTCCTGTAAATGCCTCTTCTAGATATAGGCACATCTCCAATTTTCCAACCTTGGCTATAATTTTGGATAAAATAGTATTGCAGCAATTGACAGTAATTTTGGATGATCATAACATTTTAGGAACAGCTCAAAGTAGGTTTCGACAACGGCATAGTACAGAAATACTCCCGGTAGTGTCAGACTGCTTGCTTTGTAAAATTGATACTTGTAAGGTTGCAATTGCCCTATTTTTATTTATTAGTGCAGCATTTGACATACCGTAGTTAGTCACTTATTATTAAGTAGGTCAGGTTTATTGCTGGTTTGCCTCATTTTTATCAGCACAACAGTTTCAAATTAAAGGAGATTGACAGCAATCCACATGGCATTGGCTGAAATCTGGGATCCATCAAGAATTTATACTTCCAGCCGCTTTATCCAATAATTACTGTATATCAGTCCTTTTAAAATGATTTTAGATAACTATGTACCATTTTATAAAATCTATACAGATGACATCCAATTATTATTTCTTCTTCAAAGTGATATTTCATCAAATGTACAGTTGGTTTCTCAATGTTTACTGTAATTTAAAGTTTGGATGTTTTCTAATCAGATTGCTTTGAATATTCAGAAGACTGAAGCCATGCAAATTTCATATTCACTCCTTCCTGAGACATGTTTGGGAGAATTTTAATTCAAGCATTTCTTTTTATAATTGTCATTATGGAAATTCTTGATTAATTGATCCACCAAAATATCACCTGAGAGCATTGCAATTGCTCTATAATGCTGCCACCTGTTTTATTGTACCTAGTCAGAGTGGAGAGCACTTTGCCCCTATTCTTGATCAATTGTATTGTCTTCCAATAAAGCAATTAATTAAGTTTAAAATCATGGTTCATTTTTACGAAACAATTAAAGGTGCCAGTTCTTAACTAATCTATTACCGCTGTACCAATCTTCTTCTGTTTTACTATCAGCTAACAACCTATTAGTTGTTCCCTACCAAAACAGAATTGGTTAGTGTAGTGTTTCCCAACCCTTTCCTGGATGCACACCTAACCAGTTGGGTTTTCAAGATATCCATAATGAATATGCATGAAGTAGATCTGCATGCACTGGAGCCCCAGGGTATGCAAACCTATCTAATGTATATTCAGTGTGGCAATCCTGAAAACCCGACTGGATAGGTGTGCCTCCAGGAGAAGGTTGGGAAACTCTGGGTTAACGAAATCTCATCCCAGGCATTCTCTATAATTTATCTAGTTTTATGAAACTCTTTAACAAGTGATTTGTGGCTCACTACAGATGTTAAAGTGTTTCGCAGGCAATAAGAAGAAAATATCTGTTGTGGGAAGCTTTAGTTTTACAGTCAGTGGGTGTTTTTATTTTTACTACTATATGATTAGTTGTTGATTTTGAATATATGATTTAAATGTTTATTTGCCATTTTAATCTATGTATTGTCTTGATTTTGTCTAATTACTTTATATATGTTTTAAATGATATATGTGAAATTGTACACTATTTAGTTTAATGTATTTGCCTTAAGTGATATATAAAACTATTCAATAGATAAATAAATAAATAAATTATTTGTTCTCCATGGTGTCACCCACCCTGACCCTCCCTCAGTAAAGAGAATAATCAAAATCAGCAGCAGTGTACTGCCTGTTTCTTTAGCACAATAAGTGTGTGAGACTATTGCAGCACAGAGAAGAGAAGAAGCAGCCCTTTACCAGTATCAAATCATAAAGTTTGTAAGCTTTTTAAAAGCTCTGTGAGAGCTTTTAGTAGCATGTCCTTCTTGTATATTCTCAGACTTTACAGTGGGAGGACATCAGCGTCACTTGATCCAGATAACAGCTATAAGCTAGTTAAAACAGATGCTGCACTATTATTTGTCCTCTAGCTAGTCTTATGCCGACTTGTCCTGTCTAAGCTTTGGCAAGGTTCCAAGCTGGTGAGGTCACACAGGAAAACATTAGTTTCAAAGTTACCTGCACCTGTTTATTTTTTTAGGGGCCGATGCAATAAATTTGCATACAAAGCAGGCGCTGACGGCATGCAATCCTCCGACACAGCGGCAATGGCCACTCTGTCGGCCTCTGGCCCCGCCCTACTCTGTCCCTGGACTGCCCCTTTAGTAAAGCCCTGGGAGGCTTTATGCTCATTGCCGGGCCTTTTTAAAATAGGCCCGGTGTGCGTAAGATCGGTTGGATTTACCCATAACCTTTTTCAAATCCGGCCCTAAATATGCATCCTAGACTCACTTTTTTTTTTTTTTGCATCTGGAGTGAATGCTAATAGCCTCAATCACATGCATTTGCATGTGATTAGTGCTATTAGACTCACTCCACATTGGATGCACGTTGAATAAACGCTAATCCCCTTATTGCATTAGGGGATTCATTAGCGCCTATTCAACCCGCATCTGACTGTGGGTTATACAGTGTGCTTGGCTGAGTGCACTGTATTGCATTAGCCCCTTAGAGCAGAGCCACATACTTCAATGTGCCTTAGAAACAAATGGGAAACATAATGTAAATGAATGAGACAAAGAATATTTGTTTCATTTGTGGGACCCTCTTCATTCATTTTGGGGACCAGAAATAAAACACATATGGGCTGAATTGTTATGTTTTAACCATTTATGTCAAACAAATGCACATTCCTACTATGTAATAACAACAAACTCTTCACACTTTCCAGAAACTCTTATCCAAAGTACTGAGCATTGTTCCTTCCTTCTTGTACTCTAGGAATGGGGTAGATGCTGGAAGAGTTCTGAGAGAGTCCATGAAATGGGGGATGTGTGAACTCATAGGGGAGGGAGGGAACTTGCTAAAATATTTTAGCAGTGCATTTAGTCAGTGGTGAAGTGGAGAGAAACACTGGTGTCCAGTTTTTAGTGCATGCTTCAAAAAGTGTGCACTAAAACATTTTGGTGCGCACTATTAAAAAATAGCACACACCATAAATGGAAAATGAAATAAAACTTAAAATTACACGAATAAAATCTGACACCCCTCACCTCCAAATAAAGCATAAGTGTTTTGGGTATCTATATCCCTAGCTATAGCTGCTGTTGCTCCTGTTTCTCAGAATCAGAGTTTTTCCTGCCTAGTCTTTTGTGAGAAGACTGATGTATATTTGTATTTTGAACAGTAAATAAATAAATGCATTTCTATTTATATTCCTCCAGTGGTGCATTGCATGAAGATTCTGGCTTCTGGAGGTTCAGCTTTCCTCAGCATATTTCTATTTCTAATTTGTGGTCCCTTATGTGTGACATGTGGTATGTGTGACAGAAGTGAGATATTCTGCTAACGTGTAGTTTCTGTGTAGGGATCTATCTAGTTCTCCATTCCAATCTGCCCCTCCCAGTAGGATATGTATTGGTTAGGGATGTGAATCGTTTTTTGACGATTTAAAATATCGTCCGATATATTTTAAATCATCAAAAATCGTTAGGGCCACGATAAAATACCAATTCCCCCGATTTATCATCAAAAAATCGTAAATCGGGGGAAGGGGGAGGGCAGGAAAACCGGCACACTAAAACCCCCTAAAACCCACCCCCGACCCTTTAATTAAATCCCCCACCCTCCCGAACCCCCCCCCCCAAATGCCTTAAATTACCTGGGGGTCCAGCGGCACACTAAAACACCCTAAAACCCACCCCCGGCACACTAAACCCCCCCCTGACCCTTTAAATTAAATCCCCCACCCCAAATGCCTTAAATTACCTGGGGGTCCGTAGCGGCGGTCCGTAGCTTAAATTACCCCCGGGTCCGTAGCTAAATCGGGGGAAGGGGGAGAGCAGGAAATCCTGCACAGTAAATCGTGGTGTCTTCAGCCGGCGCCATTTTGCAAAATGGCCGCTGCAAAATGGCGGTGGCCATAGACCAATACGATTCGACGCAGGTCGTTCCGGACCCCTGCTGGACTTTTGGCAAGTCTTGTGGGGGTCAGGAGGCCCCCCCAAGCTGGCCAAAAGTTCCTGGGGGTCCAGCGGGGGCCCCTGGAGCGATCTCCTGCCGCGAATCATTTCATTACGGAAAATGGCGCCGGCAGGAGATCGACTGCAGGAGGTCGTTCAGCGAGGGTTCCGGACCGCTGCTGAATGACCTCCTGCAGTCGATCTCCTGCCGGCGCCATTTTCCGTACGGAAACGATTCGCGGCAGGAGATCACTCCAGGGGCCCCCGCTGGACCCCCAGGAACTTTTGGCCAGCTTGGGGGGCCTCCTGACCCCCACAAGACTTGCCAAAAGTCCAGCGGGGGTCCGGAACGACCTCCTGCGTCGAATCGTATTGGTCTATGGCCGCCGCCATTTTGCGGCGGCCATTTTGCAAAATGCCGCCGGCTGAAGACACCACGATTTACTGTGCCGGATTTCCTGCTCTCCCCCTTTCCCCGATTTAGCTACGGACCCGGGGGTAATTTAAGCTACGGACCACCGCTACGGACCCCCAGGTAATTTACGGCATTTGGGGTGGGGGATTTAATTTAAAGGGTCGGGTGGGTTTTAGTGTGCCGGGGGTGGGTTTTAGGGGGTTTTAGTGTGCCGCTGGACCCCCAGGTAATTTAAGGCATTTGGGGGGGGGGGTTCGGGAGGGTGGGGGATTTAATTTAAAGGGTCGGGGTGGGTTTTAGGGGGTTTTAGTGTGTGTTCACGATTTTAACGATTTTTCACGATAATCTAAACACCCAAACGGCGACGATACGATTCCCTCCCCCTCCCAGCCGAAATCGATCGTTAAGACGATCGAGGACACGATTCACATCTCTAGTATTGGTGTTCTGGGGCACACTGAATATTTATTTACAATGCTGCCTTTTCATAGGTAAGGATTTTGCTGTGCAAGTCATAGGAGTTGTGCTGTTTTGGTATTACAGTTTTGATATACAAGTGCTAAGTATATATATTTTGCAGGGATTTGTGTGGCTTCAGAAAGAGCCTGCTAGGAGAAAGTGTTTGTGTTGCTGTTACAGATATGATATCAGAATTTAAATCTTAGTTTTTGCATGGTAAAGAGGAAGCATACAAATTCTATTCTTCATCCTTTATTAGACATGTTCCTCTAGAAGTGGAGTATCTGTATCTAGAACTGGATAGGCAAGGCTTCTATTAAGTATCTTTCCATTAGTTTGGGATAGATAATTATTACCTAATTCACTGCTCTGTTGCTTCTCATGCAGCTTCTCCTGTAGTTTTGAAGGATAAGTAATGGTTCATTCAAAAGTGAGGGTCCTGAACGTCAGGAAAACTAAGGGGGTCATTTTCTATCTCTATTGCACGCGAAAAGGGACTTTTCACGTGCGATAGCTAGATAGGGGCGGAGTCGGGGCGGTGTCGGGGCGTCGTTGGGGTGGACGCGGCAGAATCTTTGCTGGCAGTGATAAGGTAAGACCCATTATCGCCGCCAGTTGCGTGCCCAATAGAGCCACCTTTCATGGTGGCTCTATTGGGTGCGAAAGCCGGCAGCTATAACACCGCGGTGGTGCGATTGCTGCCGGCTTTTGCAGGCTCGCCCCCCCACTTCTTCCCCCCCCCCATTACCATGTGATTCAATGCACTCTGGCTGTAGGATAATCCAGGCCTAAGTTATGATTGGGGGGACGGTTGATACCTCATGGAGTCATTAACTGGATGGGACAAGCTAGAAGATGTAGAATAGCAGTTGGCAAAGGACAAGAAAACCTTTTTGTTAGGTAAGGGTAAAAAAGGTTAGCATTCATAATCTAAAAAAAAGATTGCGGAAAGAGGAATACGGGCAAAAACATATCTGGAGAAGCTAAGAAAAGCTGGGGAAGTTGTCAGGAAGAAAAAATAACTAACAAAAGAAAATAGAGCAACAACACTTGTTTTAGCTTTATTTGTGACAATAGGACATCGAAAAATGGGATTGTAAGGTTCAAGGGAGGATAACACGGAATTGCATTACAAATATTTCTGTTCAGTGTTCACTGAGGAAGGGCTTGGAATATTACGACAGATATGTGCCTTGAATAGAAATAGATGCTAGGTAGATCATGGTCAATTTTCAGAAGATCCAAACATAGGTAAATTCGGCTAGGCCCACAGTTTTAACTTTTTAATTCTTCTTTAGAGTTGGGAGTGGCTCCAAAGGACTGGAGACAGGTATATGTGGTTCCTCTTCACAAAAATGGAAGTAGGGATGAGTCTGAGAACTACAGTCTGGTAAGTCTGACCTCAGTGATGAATAAATTCATAGAATCGCTGATAAAATAGAGGATAGCACATTTTCTGAAATATGAAGGATTACAGGGTTCTAGGCAGCATGGCTTCACCAGATGTAGGTCTTGTCAAATGAATCTCATCATTTTATTTGAGGATTAGATCAGGGGAGAGCACTATTCTGAAGCAGGCCTAAAGTTATCTGACTAACCTAACCAGATATACCTGATATTTGACTAGGTTAGAAATGCTTCTTTTTTACCCAACAAAATTGTAGCTGGATAACTACTTATCTGGCTATAATTTAGATGGACATGTGGCTGAATATGGCGCATTTGCATTTACCGTAGATGGATAACTTTTGAGTTATCTGTCTAAATGGCTTTTGAATATGGACCTCATGGTTTTTATCTTCTGTCATTTTCTATGCTTTTATAACTCTATAATTCAGTTATTTTATTCATTGCATCAGCATTCCAAAATAGTTATTTACTACAGCCTCCTTTCTGTCATCAACTTAGGTGAACTGGCCCCCAAATTACTTTCTTATCTTTAGATGTGGTCCATCTAGAAAAGCTTTGGCCTGTGTTGGCAGGATGGGAAGCTTGAACTCTCATTGCTTGTGCTGTAGCTGTTTTGTGGATAAACAGTCTTCAATTCGGACAGCATTATTCATAAATTCATAATTCACTAGAAAAATGAAATCCCCAAACTTTCCAGATAACACAAAAATATTTCTTTATGTAGATTCTGGTGGCAGGAATGATTATTTCTGTATGCTTGGAAATAATACTCTTTAAATATAATGACTTTGTCAAAGGCAGCCCTAGGAGACAGCTTGGAAACAATAATGATTTAGGAAACAATCAAAGCAGTGCAATGAAATGCAGAAAATGTCAGAAAGAAGTAAAACATCCTTTTTGGATTCTTCCCAAAATTTGTAAAATGGAAGAATAAAACCTTGTGAGATTGCTCTGAATTGTTCTGTATTCTAGTTTTACACCACTTATTTCTGGTTTCTCTTGGCTTTTGTGGTGCAGTCCTCTCTTCTCAATGTCTTTTCTGAATTGATTCCCTCCATCTCTACGGTTACTCTTGTATTTAGTTAATAAAGCTGGCATTGGTAAATCCTTTGAATAAAGGTTCTTATGCTTGCCAGTAAAAACACAATGTAGAATATAGATCGATCATATTTTCTTCAAGCAATGGAATGATGAACAACTAATTTTCTTTAACTCAAGTCCACAAGTATTTTTTCCCTTGGGCTTTGCTCCAAGACTATATGTGTATAATAAGCCTGCATGTGAAGTGTCACATTATACCGGTGTAACATGCATGATCTTCTAGTGCAAAGATTTTCATATCTATTTCCAGTTTAGTTAGGTCCTGAGGACAATGATTGTCTTTCATTGAACCATCCGTGCTATCTTCTGGAAGTCATACCTTTTTCTGGTTTGTTTCTGATACAAACAGGGTCATTCATCAAAATGTGTTATGGCATTAATGCAGGTGATAATAATGCTAGCCCATGGTGCAAATGAAAATTTTGGGAAGGGGTGGGATTAGGGAGGAGTTTGGGTGGGATTTGTGAAAATGAGGGGTTTTAATGCTGGAAATAACTATACCTTTTTTTCTGAGCGTTAAGCTGTGTGATAAGCCCAAAATGGCCATAACGCAATTTGTGATACATTTTTAGAATTGCATTTTAGCCATTTCTGGGCTTGGAAGGGGAGAGGGAGTGGAGTGGAGTGGAGTAGAAAGAGAGAGAGAAAGAGCCTCTGGGGAGGCCTCACAGTGTGTAACTATTTATATGCCTATAGAAGGGTCATGTAATAGTTCAAGGTGAGGTGGTGGTGGTGGTTTAGGGTTTAGGGGCTGGTTTTCATGTAGACTGAGATGTACGAACAGCACAGTACACCTCAATGAAGATTTGACATCATTTGGAGTGAGGAAAGTCTCACAAAGATGAAATTTCTTGTTCTCGCTCCCTAGCTTGATGGACTCCACCCCTTACATTTTGTTCAGTTGGTTCTAAGTGCCGACTGAACAAAGTTTGGCATCCAAAGCCATTTTGGCAAGGAATGGCAAGTAAGATCAAAGCATAAGCTCTCTTGGTTGGCCACCAACAGCTTGCTTAACAAAGCATAAATTCTCAAGGGAGGCACTTGCAGCCCAACAGGACACCAGTCAGATGTACAGGTCTGAAGTACATACTATTCATCGGAAGGTGCCCAGCCCAGAAAGCTTATGCTTTGACTTTTCTTGTCATGCCTTGCCAAAATGGCATTGCATATGAGATTGGCACTATGCATCTCAATTTGTGAGCATGTATTTAAGGCCATTTTGACAAGGCATGACAATTAAAATAAAAGAATAAGCCCACTTGGTGTGTAATCTGGTGTGGTTGTGGACCCTGGATCATAGTGAGAGCTGACTCTACCCACAGGGAGGAGCCCTATGGGGATTCACAATGATGGGCGTGGCCTCAGTAAAGATGGACACAACAGTGAGAGCATTTATTGTACTGGAATCGGGGATGATACCCACTAGAGATGAGCTTCGTTTTTTTGTACCGGGTCATTTTTTGAGTCGGACACTTCGGGGTAAAGTTCATTTTTCCTCGGTTAGATTTTTGGAAAAACGAACAAAAATGAAATGGGGAAAAACGAAACGGGCCCAAAAAATGATGCGGGAAAACAAAGCTCAAAAAAACCCACCCCAAGCATTATTTACTATAATACATTAAATACCAATCCCCCCCCACCATCCCGATCCCTCCCCAAGACTTTGACCTACTATGTCACAGGGATTACTGGTGCCATTGGTCAGCCCCTGTCACATGGTAGGAGCAATGGATGGCTGGCACCGGGAGCCCCTGTGACATAGTAGGTCAAAGGCTATCGGCGCCATTTTGATGTGAGGCAGGCCCAAAAGCCTGATGGCACGGAGGGAGAAATCGCTCGCGGGAACCCGCTGGACCACCAGGGATGTTAATAAGTCTTCGAGAGGGATCGGGATGGTGTATGGGGGGGTGTATTATAGTAAATTTTAATGCTTGGGGTATTTTTTTATTTAAAAAAATAAAATGTGCCCCTCCCCCATACAAACCCGAAAAACTAATTTTCCTCGTAGTTCCCCTGACCCACGTAGGCCCCCCGACCCCCGACAAATTAGGCAATTTCGTTGAAATTGCCAAATTTGTGATAAACGAATGCACATCTCTAATACCCACAGTATGGAGAGAAGACACAGTCCAGAGTAGAAAAGCTGCTCAATGCAGATGTCCAAAGTGTGTATTGTTTAGCTGTAGGTGTCTTCCCTAAAGAGGAGAAGTCCATTAATGGCTATTAATCAAGTTTACTGAGGGAATAGCCACTGCTATTAATTGCATCAGTAGCATGGGATCTTCTTAGTGTTTGGGTACTTGCCAGGTTCTTGTGGCCTGGTTTGGCCTCTGTTGGAAACAGGATGCTGGGCTTGATGGATCCTTGGTCTGACCCAGCATGGCAATTTCTTAAGTTCTTATGTCACTTGGCATGCCTTGCCCAAAGGAGCTTACATGTGAGATTTTTCCCAAGTCAGGATATCCAGTGTCAATCTTGAATGCAAAGCCATTTTGGTTAAACACTTTCCAACTTTAAGCATTTACGTCTTTACTCCTGCTTTAAAGCACTTTTCTGTATTAGTGCAGATTTTTCAAATTAATTCACATTTTATCACATTTTTTCCATTTAGCATGCTTTTTTCTTACTTCTGGCTGATTTGCATCCCATGGGGACCCCCTGTTTTTAACATGCATGTTAAATAAAACACACACTAAAATTAAAACTCTAATTTTAGCATGGCTTTTATTATATCTTCCCCATAACCAGATAACAACCAAAAAGCTGTCATAAAGTTAGCCAGAGAAACTTGTCTGGCTAATTTTAAGATAGCCAGGGATATTCAGCAGAGTGCCCATACCACTAAATGTTCCTGCAAAGTTGGCAGCATAAGTTTATCTGGCTAACTTTGTTACCTGAATAGCAACTGATATGGATCTTGAAAACTTTAAGTGTGCTTCCCCTGCAATCATATCTGGATTTTCTACTTGGAGACACTAATCATCCAAAAAGGAAATGCAATCCATGCTCCAGCAATTCAAAGTAGCATGACTCAAACAATTTCTCATTCACAATATAAGCCTGATATAAAATAAACTTGACAAGAAATAATAATGCAGTATAACATATGTTCTATAAAGAAGAACAGGCAGATCATACTGACTTCTTAATACATTTGGCTCAAATCACCCCAAATCATTTAAGTTGGAAGGTGATGAATGGATATATTCATTTTTTATGAATTTTCAAATGCTGCAAAAATGATATTGAGGCACAATATGTATTTATCTAGTTATTTAAAATATTTGTTACCTGCACCCTCCAAGACTTGGGGTGGGCTACAAGTCAATGTGTATAAAATGTATATTTTCAAGAAAACAAAGACCACAAAAGGAGACATCAAGCAAACATTATTAAATGAACCACATATTTATCAGTGGGACTGCCACTGGCTCAGCAGCATTACTTTCGTACCTTGGGAAGAATTTTTTTTAATGCAGATATTTTATCAGAGGATTCAAAAGCCTCTTTAAATAAAAAGGTTATTAGTACAGGCATGTAGGCAAAGTATTCCATATTATAAGGCCATCTATTGAAAAAGCTCACTCGCATGTTTCTGCCAATTGATCAACTCACAGATCAGGAACATCTAGCAAGGCCTGACTAGAGGATTGAAGAACTTGAACAGAGATGTGAATATGAAGGATTTAGTGCCTGCTCTTCTAATGCACGCCGATACATCTTTTCGGGACATCTGATGTAATATTTAAATGGGCTGCACAGTAAAAAGAAGGCACTAGGAGAAATTTTGGACCCCTAGCACCTCCTCAGCAGCGAATGTCCAGGAGAGGTGGCTCTCAGTACAGGTTAGGAAAATGGACTCTCTAACCTGACCTTTAGAGACTTAAAAACATTTTTTTTCTTACTCCTTTTTTCTGTTCCTCCAACTTAATATCTCCATGATATTAAGTCAAAGGAACTAAAACCAGTAACAGAAAAGCAGTATTTTCTATTTTTCTGTTAACTTTGGGGAGGTCCTCAAGAATTAATAAAAAAAAAAAAAGAGATGCCGAATGTCCTCAAAAGGTTTATTAATAAAACAATATTCTGTAATTGCCCGACTTTAGGCTTGAGTTTCGCCCAGTGGGGGGCTGCTTCAGGGGCTGTTAAAAGCAAATTATATCAATTTCACAAGATGCACTTTAGTTATTCACCCCGAAACCTTGCGATGTCGGACGGCAATAACCATCATTGCAAGTGCATTTAAAGATGAGTACCAAGAGTACTATATCCAAGGATTAATTTTCCTGGACTGAAACAGCACAACATATAGTCACCTAATGATTTACAAAGCCCTTGAATCATAAGAGCTTATCAGCATGATACCATTTTTTTTGTATCGTATGAAGGTTGACTAGCTGACCAATATATATTGATATTGATTTTTTCTTGCTATATTTTTGGGTCTTAGTTTTGAGCAAATTAGGATAGGGCATAAAATGTTTTTTTTTGTCCCCATTCCCCATCCCAACCCTTTAAATGTAATTAAATATAACCCCTACCCTCCTGACCCCCCCCCCCCCAAGATTTGGCAAATGTCCCTGGTGGTCCAGCGGTGTCTGGAGCGATCTTCTGCACTTGGGCCATCGGCTGCCAGTATTCAAAATGGCACGGATAGCCTTTGCCCTTACTATGTCACAGGGGCTACCGGTGCCATTGGTCGGCCCCTGTCACATGGTAGGAGCACATGATGGTGCCATCCGTCCATTGACAGGGGCTGACCAATAGCACTGGTAGCCCCTGTGACATAGTAAGGGCAAAGGCTATCGGCACCATGCATTATTTCTTTCTTTATGTATTTATTTATATAAGTGTATCTTGTTTTCTTTCTGTGAGATAGTGCCCCTGGTATGCTCCTATTTACTTTTGCAGGACCAGGCTAGATGCCTGATCCACCTTAAATCAAATAAGGAGTGCATACTGTATGGGTGGGATACTGTGGGGGAGGTGGGTCTCCAAGGATGTAACCAGAGACTGGGAGATAATAGTTGTGATCCAGGTGGGGATAACAAAACTAGATCCAGGTCTCCAGGAGGAAGGCAGCTCCTGTAACATAACACTGTCCACTGAGCTGAGACGAAGCTGAACTGTAAGTACTGAGGGAAGCAGTACTGAATTCTAAGTAAAGAAAGTACACAGTTCTGAAGGGAAGACAGTCTAGTGTTGTGTGTTTATGAAGCTATAATAAAGATAAGTGTTTTAAGAAAGGCTGAGTTTGTCTTCAGGCCTGTGGGAATCACTGCTTTTCCCTAAACATGTTATGGATTATACCTATAACTATACAAATAAATCAACATGTATTATTTTCCTGAGTCAAAACCATGCCAGATTGTATCAAAGCTAGATAGTAAAAAGGTTTCTGTGCTAAAGTATTTTCAAAACCCAAATAGGCATTGATTCAGGTTGGAACATTCATTGAGAAACTCAGGCCTAGATTCATTGATAATCTGTGATAACAAAAAGGGGTGTGTTTATGGAAATTTTGAAGTTACTGCACCATGCACTAACTCACCACTTTGTATGAGAGAGAGAGAGAGGGTCCGGGAGTGATCTCCTGCACTTGGGCTATCGGCTGCCAGTATTCAAAATGGCGTCGATAGCCTTTGACCTTACTATGTCACAGGGGCTACCAGTGCTATTGGTCAGCCCCTGTCACATGGTAGGTGAATGGACAGCCCACGATGGCACCGGCCATCTATTGCTCCTACTATGTGACAGGGGCCGACCAATGGCACCAGTAGCCCCTGTGACATAGTAAGGGCAAAGGGCTATTGGCGCCATTTTGAATACTGGCCGCCGGCAGCCCAAGTGCAGGAGATCACCCCGGACCACCAGGGACTTTTGGCAAGTCTTGAGGGGGTCAGGAGGGTGGGGGGTTGTAGTTAATTAAATTTAAAGGGTTGGGATGGGGTTTTTTTGTTTTTCCAACTTTAATGGAAAACGAATAACGAATGCAACTAATGTACGAATCAGGTTTCCCCCTATGAAAATGGATGCAATGGATTTGGGTCCTGGTGCAATGAATACCGAAAAGCAATGTATATTTTCCTTCTGCACATCCCTAAAGATAACTAGGAGAACACCTCTTTGCATACTCTATGGCTTTGAGATATAACAGTAATCTAGAGGGCAACATTGATTTGAGGATCACATTAGAGTCTGAAAACCAGGTTTCCTTTAGGCATAAGCAGTCAGGTGTCTGAGACAAAAGGAAATCATAAATTACAGGAGTTTTCTTTAACATAGATTGGGCGTTAATTAGTAATATAGTTATTGCAGTAGAGATGGATAGTATCATGGTAGATTGTAACGATATACTAAGTAGAGCAGATCTTGTGGTCTTTAAGCTCATAGACATAAACATACACATACACACTCACACTCATATCATATCATCTATATATAAATATAGATAGATAGCCCCAAAGGCCTCATAAAATACATTGTGTCATGTAAGAAGAGGCCCCATTTTAAATAATTAATACTCTCAACCCCTTCCAGAAATCTGTCTCCTAGGATTCATTCATCAAAATAGAAGTATACATTTTGCATCTTCCTGCAACCCATCATTCCTGCAACCAGAGCTGGAGCAGCTCTGGTTTAGAATCTGTCATTGGTATACATTCCTATTAATTTCTATAACTGCTTTATTAACATGTTAAAACATGTATCTGTGATTTTTTATTTTATGATTTTTCCTGGCTTTGCCCATACCTTATCTGGTATGGTTTTTAAAAAGTTAAACTCTACAAATGTTCACATTTATCATATTTAAAATGTCCCCTCACCGCCCTGACTCCACCATAATCGATTTTGCATGCTATTGCACGTGATAAGGGCCTTTTCGCGTGCGATAGAGGCTTATCGCACGCAATACGGCCATATCGCGTGTGATAAGTCTTTAGAAAATAACCCCTTATCCAGCTATCTCTGAATATTGGAGTTAGCTGAAAAACATATCTGGCTAATTCAGTTCATCCCAGTTATACCTCCTCACCCCCCCTTCCGGAACTTCCCTAATCTAAATTTTAGCTAGATGAAAACTTTTCTGGTTAAAATTTAGCTGGATAAGGGCCCAGATATTAATTTAGCTGGATATCTTCTGATTTATTCAGCATATGGACTATAATTTCCTTGTAAATAGATCTGTAAGCGGGTCCAAATGATCAGGAAACAAAAGTTTTCTTATGCAGTGGTTCCCAGTAACTACTACTATTGCTGCTAGGGATGTGGACAGGCATTTTTGTTTTCATTTCTTTTTGTTTTTTAATTTGTTGTATTTTTTCAATTTTTTGTTTGTTTTATTTAATTATGTTCATTTGAAATGAAGAAAAATAAAATAAAAAAGGAAATGAAAACTAAAATAAAATTTAAAAAAGATTTCTGATCCTAGCTCTGCAGCAAAATAAATAAATAAATAAATAAATAAAAAACTTCTTCCCTGATCCTCCAGATCTCCTTATATTATAAAGTCTTTAAGGGACAGGAACAATCTCTGGTTGTTTCAGCTGTGCAAGTGACACTATTTCAAAAAATACCAACAGACTAAAACCGGTGCCATTATTAATAGATATACATTTGTTTGAAATTAAAGGGTAAAATATAATGAATGGGACACTATTTTATTTGTGGGTCCCAGAAATGAATGGAGGAGGTCACACAATATGAAACAAATATTATTCATCCCATTTGTTTATGCTTTCCATTCATTTCTAGGGCCCATTGATATTTATGCTTGGGAAATGCTGAGAAAAAAAACTGGTAACTCTAGCAACCAGCCCTTCTCTATATTATTTCACTACCTTGTCAGAGCTCAGTCAGGGCATGTTGGTAAGGAAATAACACACAAGACAAATTAGAGTGAAACATTTTTCTAAACAAGGATATTAAATGACACTGACTCACTCCTGAGCACATGCAAGAAGCAGTCTATATTTCCTCTCAAATTTTGGTCAGTGAAGGATATGCTAGGTGAAAGTGCTCACAAGGTTTTACCTTTTGGATTTTTGACACAGGTAAAGTGCTAAATCTAATATTTTCTGTGCTGCAGTGGTTTCACTCACTGTGAAAGGGAAGGACACCCAGTGGCATATGATGTTAATTTAGATTTTTCTGTTCATTTTTGGAGTACAAAGGGTTGGAAATACTGTGGGGAGTTGCAGCAGTACTAGTAATTTTCTTTGACTCTGTCTTGACATCAGTGAGGTGAGCACTGTGAATGTTCAGAGTCTGAAGAGGTTACCAGGTTGTCAGTCTATTTGGTTGGTGTTGAACAGATTTTATATTTGTGGAGTCTGTCAGCACAAGTGCATGACACTGCACACAGCACAACACACATTCTGTTGTGTTTGTGGCATCTTGTAGACCCTTAGTCGCAGTGGAGATTACTCCTCCCATGGGGAGGGGCCCCATGGGGAACCACAGCAATAGGCTAAACTCAGAGAGCAGGCACTGTAGGTGGAAAGCTTTATTGTACTGCTGTAGATAGATGGTATGAGGCAGGAAGGAAAGGCACTGAAGTCCGGCAAGGTGCCAATATGGTCAGACAGTCTCAAATGTTGAAGTCTCACCCAGATGTTCAAGGTAGATAGGGACCCATAGTGCAGGAAGCGCCGAGCCTGGTGGGTGAAGTTGGAGAACCGGATCATATAGGTACTCACAGGAACGTAGTGCAGGTGTCTTCCTTGCAATGGAGATGTTGGGACCGAAGGTCCATGGTGCAGGATACACTGCCGGTATTCAAAATGGCGCCAATAGCCTTTGCCCTTACTATGTCACAGGGGCTACTAGTACCATTGGTCGGCCCCTGTCACATGGTAGGAGTACAAGATGGCACAGGCTGTTCATTGCTCCTACCATGTCACAGGGGCAGACCAATGGCACCGGAAGCCCCTGTGACATAGTAAGGGCAAAGGCTATCGGCGCCATTTTGATTACTGGCAGCCGACGGCCCAAGTGCAGGAGATCGCTCCCGGACCCCCGCTGGACCACAGGGTCTTTTGGCAAGCCTTGGGGAGGTCAGGAGGGTAGGGGGTTGTAGTTAATTAAATTTTAGCCAGGAAACGAATAAGAATGGAACGCATGAACAGATCGGGGGCCCCCCTTGCCAAATGCAACGTATATGCTCCCCGACGAATACGAATACCAAATGTAATGTATGCAGTCCATCTGCACATCCCTAGAGAATGGCAGTACTAGCTTGAAACTAGAGATATGAATCAGAACCTGAATCGGTTCTGATTCCTGTTCCGATTCACATCGTGGGGTTTTTTTGTCAGGCCTGATCGGGTTTTTTTTTTGATCGGCTGCACCCGAGCCGATAAACAAAAAACCCACCCGACCCTTTAAAACTAATCCCTTAGCTTCCCCCACCCTCCCGACCCCCCCCCCAAAAAACCTTTTACAGGTACCTGGTGGTCCAGTGGGGGTCCCGGAAGCGATCTCCCGCTCTCGGCCGTCGGCTGCCACTAATAAAAATGGTGCTGATGGCCTTTGCCCTTACCATGTGACAGGGTATCCGTGCCATTGGCCGGCCCCTGTCACATGGTAGGAGCACTGGATGGCCCGCACCATTTTTAAAGAAGGCGCCGGCCATCCGTGCCATTGGCCGGCCCCGTCACATGGTAAGGGCAAAGGCCATCGGCGCCATTTTGATCAGTGGCAGCCGACGGCCCGGGAGCGTGAAATCGCTCCTGGGACCCCCACTGGACCACCAGGTACCTGTAAAACGTTTTTTGGGGGGTTGGGAGGGTGGGGGAAGCTAAGGGATTAGTTTTAAAGGGTCAGGGTGAGTTTAGGGGTTATTTTTGTGTGCCGTTTTTTCCCGCCCTCCCCCAAAACGATTAGAGAACCCCTATGAACAATTTCGTGGGGTTTTCCTATCGGTTTCGGGGAGCCCCCGATTTCTGACGATTTTGAAAACATCGTATGATATTTTCAATCGTCAGAAGCCCGATTCACATCCCTACTTGAAATACCTTCTGCAACTCCAATTAAAAGCCAGAGAAAGGAGATGAAAAAGGGAAGATTTTTCACCAAGTCAATCATAAAACCTTTTCTACCGGTGGGGTGGCAGGCCAGCAGATTTTTGCTATGCTTCTGAAGTGACAACACACCATGGAGGAAATGGGATAAGCATGCCAGGTAGACAGTTCGGTCTACTTGGCATGCCTTTTACAAAATCTTAGGAATCTTGCTGCTACCACTCTGCCTAACTACCATGCTCTTTATATCACCTTAGCAGTCTTGCTGCAACATGCCTACCTGCCATGCCCTAGATGTATCACCTTAGAGATCTTACTGCTTCAACTTTTCCTACCTCCCTAGCCAGTTAAACCCCCTTAGGGGTCTTACTGCAATCACTCTGCCTACTTTCCGTGCCCCAGATGAACCACCGTAGGAGTCTTTCTGCTTTTGCTTATAGCTAGATATTATAAACAAGGTTCCTGCCCCTACGAATTTATGTGTTTGAGCCGTACAATGTGGACCGAGCTGCATCTGGATCTGAGTGATGTGTTTTGGACCTGTCAAAAAGGGATTTTCAACTCAGCAGAGATTGCAAGCCACCGCAGCCAAAGTAAAAGAATATAAAAGTACATCAAAACCCCTGTATGCACTCCTGTGAATGGCAAATGTTCTGCAAAAGCCAGCATCAGGCACTCACAGTCTTATCAAGTAGGGAAAAGGGATGTACTATTTAGCCAAAGAACAGGACTACATAGCCAGCAAAGGAAGAAGCCAAAGTAATGCTTGCAGACGATTTAAAGTAGAAAAGGCACAATTTGGCTGGCTTTGTCTGTGTGTGAGGGGTGGGGTTGGCGAGGAGTTGGAGCTGGATCCATGAAGAGAAACATAGAAACGTAGAAATGATGGCAGAAGAAGACCAAATGGCCCATCCAGTCTGCTCAGCAAGCTTTCACAGTTATTTTTCTCATACTTATCTGTTACTCTGACCGCTGAGGTCAGGGCCCTTATTGGTAACTTTTTGCTTCTAATTTCCTTCCCCCCTGCCATTGATGTAGAGAACAGTGCTAGAGCTGCATAAAAGTGAAGTATCAAGCCTAATTGGTTAGGGGAAGTAACCGCCGCAATAAGCAAGCTACTCCCACGCTTATTTGTTTACCCAGCCTGTGCAGTTTAGTCCTTGTTGGTTGTCTTAATATAAATCATCTTTTCTTCATTCCCCCTGCTGTTGAAGCAGTGAGCTGCTCTGTATATGTATTCAAAGTGAAGTATCAGGCTTAATTGGTTTGGGGTAGTAACAGCCACAACAAGCAAGCTACTCCCACGCTTATTTGTTTACCCAAACTATGCAATTCAATCCTCCTCGGTAGTTGTCTGAATGTAAATCCTCTCATCTTCATTCCCTCCTGCCTTTGAAGCTGTGAGCTGCACTATATATGTATTCAAAAGTGAAGTATCAGGCTTAATTGGTTTAGGGTAGTAACTGCCGCAACAAGCAAGCTACTCCCATGCTTATTTGTGAATGCAAATCCTTTGTCCCACATTTTCATTGAAGCATAGAGCAATGTTGGAGTCGCATTAACTGTGTATATGTTTATTGAATAAGGATATCAATCACCAGGTAGTAGCAGTCATTCCCGCAAGCCACCCCCATGCCTCTTCTCTTCATTCACATCCTCAAGACTTTATGGATCCACAGTGTTTACCCCACGCCCCTTTGAAATCCTTCACAGTTTTAGTCTTCATCACTTCCTCCGGAAGGGCACTCTAGGCATCCACCACCCTCTCCATGAATAAAAATTTCCTGACATTGGTTCTGAGTCTTCCTCCCTGGAGTTTTAAATTGTGACCTCTGGTTCTGCTGATTTTTTGCAATAAAAAAGGTTTGTCGTTGACTTTGGATCATTAAAACCTTTCCAGTATCTGAAGGTCTTCATCCTATCACCCCTGCTCCTCCTTTCATCCAGGGTATACATATTTATATTCTTCAATCTCTCGTCATAAGCCATTTGATGAAGGCAATACACCTTTTTGGTTGCCCTTCTTTGGACCCCCTCCATCCTCTCTCTGTACCTTCGGAGATACGCTCTCCAGAACTGAGCACAGTACTCCAGGTGAGGCCTCACCAAGGACCTGTACAA
This sequence comes from Rhinatrema bivittatum, assembly GCF_901001135.1. Classification (NCBI taxonomy): domain Eukaryota; kingdom Metazoa; phylum Chordata; class Amphibia; order Gymnophiona; family Rhinatrematidae; genus Rhinatrema; species Rhinatrema bivittatum. The sequence goes on along the minus strand of NC_042617.1, from coordinate 83,765,776 downwards.
GTGGATAATCACTTTCCTTTTCTTACTCAATATTCCTCTCTCTATGCAGCCCAGCATGCTTCTGGCTTTAGCTATTGCCTTGTCACATTGTTTCGCCGACTTCAGATCGTTAGACACTATCACCCCAAGGTCTCTCTCCTTCTCCGTGCACATCAGCCCTTCACCTCCAATCGAATACATTTCTTTTGGATTTCCACACCTCATATGCATGACTCTGCACTTCTTGGCATTGAATCTCAGCTGCCATATCTTCAACCAATCTTCCAGCTTCCTTAAATCCTGTCTCATTCTCTCCTCTCCTTCCGGTGTGTCCACTCTGTTGCAGATCTTAGTATCATCCGCAAATAGACAAACCTTACCTTCTATCCCAACCGCAATGTCGCTCATGAAAATGTTGAACAGGACCGGTCCCAACACTGACCCTTGTAGCTCTCCGCTCATCACTGCTCTCTCTTTCGAGTAAGTTCCATTTACCATCACACATTGTCTTCTGTCCTTCAACCAGTTTGCTATCCAGGCCACTACCTTGGCACTCACTCCCAAACTTCTCGTTTTATTCACTAGCCTCCTGTGAGGGACCTTATCAAAAGCTTTGCTAAAATCCAAGTAGATGACATCGAGCACTCTTCCTTGATCCAATTCCTTAGTTACCCAATCAAAAAAGTCTATCAGATTCACCTGACAGGACCTTCCCTTGGTGAAACCATGCTGCCTCTGATCCAGCAATTCTGCTGCTTGTAGATAGTTTACTATTCTTTCCTTCAGCAGCGACTCCAATACTTTTACCACCACCGAAGTGAGGCTAACCGGCCTGTAGTTTTCAGCCTCCTCTCTGCTCCCATTCTTGTGAAGTGGGGACCACCGCTGCTCTTCTCCAATCACTCGGCACCACTCCCATTTCGAGGGATCTATTGAACAGGTCACTCAGCGGGAGCCGCCAGCACATCTCTGAGCTCTTTCAGTATCCTGTGATGAACCTCATTAGGCCCTATGGCTTTGTCCACTTTCAGTTTTCCTAGTTCTTCCCATACATTCTCTTCCGTAAACAGAGTTTCATCCATTCCACTCCCCTCCAGTTTCTTGTTAACTAGCATTGGCATCTGGCAGCATCTGGCAGCCTTGCAATCATTTCTTCTCCTGAAGAGGGAGAGGCAGAAGTCTGTGCTTTGAGGAAATAAAGAGACAGACAGCTATTCTTGATTTTTAGCTGAGCTACATGTAAAATCGCAACAAGGGACAGAGGAGACACGAGCTGAGAGACTAGGAAACTTCCTTTCCAGAGATATCCGGGCCCAGGAGCACATGGCTGGATCACCCTCCTAAGAGACTGAGTTAAGTAATCTAAACTTTGCACAGAGAGTATCTTAGCAGAGGAGTGAAAATTATTATTTCCTTGCCTTTTGTCAGAAATTCAGTTCCCGGAAGTCTGGCCCCGCCTGTGCTAATTACGCCACGCCCGAAGCCTGATATAACCGGCGTCCGGACGCCTTCTCTTTGCCTTGCAACGAGGTTCACTACTGCCTAGTAGTTCTGAGTTGCGCTTTGTCTGTTCCTCGTTCCTGACTGACCTTTGGATTGCCTTTGACTTTGCTTCAGCCTGCCGCCTGCCTCCGACCTTGGTCCGTTCCTGACTTTGCTTCAGCCTGCCGCCTGCCTCCGACCTTGGTCCGTTCCTGATTCCGCTACAGCCTGCTTCAGTTCACAGCCAGCTACAGACTCCATTCCAGTCTACAGCCTGCTCCAGTTCACAGCCAGCTACAGACTCCGTTCCAGTCTACAGCCTGTTCCAGTCCACAGTCTGCTATCGATTCTGCCTCAGCCTTCAGCCTATTCCCGCTCCAGTATTCTACGAACCCTGCCTCACGGCCCGGCTTACTACAGGTATCGCTGTCGCCCGCTGTCCTGTCATCAGCTGGCCCTCGACCTGCACTGCCGGCCTAGAGAGTGTCCTTCACTATTTGGACTTTTCTTACTATACTCCCTGCCCAGGCTTATCTGCCATTGACTCTGAGCTGATATCCCAAGTCCCAAGGTTCCAGGACCCTACGGGCTCCTCCTGGGGGCTCCTGGTTCCTGGGTGAACACCGCCAGCCTGTGGCTCAGCCTCCCGGCCTACCCGGTCACCCTGAGTAGTCCGGCCCAAGGGTCCACTATCCTGCCTGCAGCACCCAACTGCAACACAATATACACAATGGTGACCTTTTCTCATCATCTGAGCCATAAGCAAGAGCTTCCTCCCCTTAAAAAGAGTCCCACTCAGGGATTAAGAGTCAGCGAGGGATATACCACCTTATGGGTGTTATCAAGAACATAAGGACTTTAGAAATTGCCATGCTGGGTCAGACCAAGGGTCCATCAAGCCCAGCATCCTGTTTCCAACAGAGGCCAAACCAGGCCACAAGAACCTGGCAATTACCCAAACACTAAGAAGATCCCATGCTACTGATGCAATTAATAGCAGTGGCTATTCCCTAAGTAAACTTGATTAATAGCCATTAATGGACTTCTCCAAGAACTTATCCAAACCTTTTTTGAACCCAGCTACACCAACTGAACCAACCATATCCTCTGGCAACAAATTTCAGAGCTTTATTGTGCATTGAGTGAAAAAGAATTTTCTCTGATTAGTCTTAAATGTGTTACTTGCTAACTTCATGGAATGTCCCCTAGTCCTTCTATTATTCGAAAGTGTAAATAACTGATTCACATCTACTCGTTCAAGACCTCTCATGATCTTAAAGACCTCTATCATATCCCCCCTCAGCCGTCTTTTCTCCAAGCTGAACAGCCCTAACCTCTTCAGCCTACTTGCCATGCCTCTTACACTACCTTATGGGTCTGTCATGCCCCAGATGTACCATCTCAGGGGCCTTGCTGTGACTGCTCTGCCTACTTACCTTGCCCTGTATAGCACCTTCTGGATCTTACTGCTACTGATCTGCCCACCTGCTTTGTCCCAGATATGCCACCTTGGGTCTCTCTGCTAGCACTCTGCCTACCTTCTATGCCCCTTAAACCAACTTAGAGATCTTGTGGCTATCAGTCTGTCTACCTGCCATGCCCCTTATAACACCTTTGGGTTCTTGCTGCCACATGCCTACCTGCCTTGCTCCACATGGACCAATTTAGGGGTTTTGCCACTGCTGCTACTGCTGTACCTAACTACCATGCTTAGAGTGTATCATCATGGAAGTTTTGGTGCCTCTCTGTTTGTAGTTGTTAGTTTATTGGTTATACAGGGGTGTTGTTTTCTCCCCAGAAAAAAAATATGAAAAAGAAAAAAAAATGCAAATGTGTCTTCCTACCCCACTCTTTTCCGGTTCTTCATTTTGGTTTTCCCCCCTCTACAATATCAGTCTGGTTCTCCCAACCTGTTTGTTTCTGGGTTAACCTGGGACGTTTTATCCCCAGGAAAAAGTAAATAAATAAAAACCCACGAGTTTCCCCTCCCACTACCTGTTTTCTTATCTTTGTTCCACTCCTCTAGAGTCCATTTCTCCCACCCTGTTTGTTGGTATTACTGTGGTATTTTGTGCACTAAAACCCTATCTCAGATGGAAGAAATACTCTTGCTGCTGTTTTGTTCCTCTGATGGTTCCTTGGAGAACTGCTGCCACTGCCTTACCCCTTTGTGGTACCTTAGGCTCTTCATGCCACTTTTGGTGCCATGCTGTCATAGTTTTGATGCATTGGAATGTCTTTACCCTTCCAATGATGTGTACTCACCAATTTCAATAGAAATTGACTACCATGGCAAACGAATGAACGAATAAAACAAATAAATGAATATTTTTTTTTCAGTTGAAACTAATGAAATAAACGGAGGTGCCCTATGAAATTAATGAATGAACAAAATCAATTTTTTTCCCTCTACATATCCCTAATTATTACATTTTCCCATACATACATAATAGTGCCTGCCGGGCTATGATTGGTGCCTTTTTATACAGAAAAAAGTAATAATGGTGCCACCTTCAGTCTGCAAGCACCAAAATAGCAGCAAAAGTGAGGCAGGAGCAATCCATGGTTTTAAACACTTCATAGAGTATGGGGATCCAGGGGATGTTGTGAGTACCAGGGAAGGTCAAGGAGGGTATATGTTTAGGGAGAGGATAGGGCACTGATCAGATACATTTATTTATTTATTTTTTTAATTAACTGAAGGAAAGCAAAATAGATGTGGTTTGTTTTTTCTTTTGCTTCATTTTTATAACAAAATGAATCAAAAAGGGAAATACCATTTAAAATTTCCCCATCCTTTTCATTGAAAACACATTTCACAATTACTACTACTTTTTATAATATTTAAAGACCTTCTAGGTAGTGCAGTGCAATACAGATACAAATAAGAGACAGACCCTGTTCACTGAAGAGTACAATCCAGTCAAAATAAGCATACATAACAGAAGTGCTTAGGATATAAAATTAGCATCAAAAAGTGAGTTTTTAAACTGAATTTGAATACAACTAAAAAAAGAGCATGCTGCACTGACTCAGGAAATCTATTTAAGTAATACGGTGCAACAAGGTGAAAAACGTGCAGTAAGAAGCCGGAGGTGGCACAGACAAAAGCAAATTCTCTGATGACCTGAGTTCACGAGAAAGGGTGAATATAAAGAGAAGATATGTAATGAAGAGCTGCAGAATGAATGCATTGTAGGCAAGTGGAAGGGGAGCAAATGTAGTGAATTGAGAAGAGGGATTACTTGATCATAATGATTTTTCTCCTCTGCAATCAAATTTTTAATAGATTGCAGAGAAGAAAGATGGTTCAGTAGGAGGCCTGCAAAGAGCAAGTTACTGCAGTCTAAGTAGGAGGTGATAACAAAGTGGATGAGTGTTTTGGTAGGATGCTCAGAAAAGAAGGGACAATTTTAGAAATGTTGAAGAGGAGATAATTAAATGTTTTAGCAGTGTTTTGGATGTGTGAAGTGAAGGAGAGAGAGGCATCACAGATGACTTCAAGGTTATGGGAAAAGGGAACTGGAGGATGAGTGCCATCCACAGAGACAGAAAGAGTGTGAAAAGTGGAAGTAGGTCTGGATGGAAAGACAGACATTTCTGTCTTGGTTATACTGGGGGTAATTACGTTATTTTATATTACATTTAGAGAATGCCTTCCTTGTACACAGTTCAACACAAAGCAGCTTAGAAACAAGCAAATAATATAAATATAAAAAATACAGATCATCAATAAATATAGTAATATATTAGGGGAGTTTTCAAAGAAGTAATGCATGTAAATGTAATATACTATCGGGCAATTATCAAAAGCAATTTACCCAGTTTAAGTGCACTTAACACTAGTAAAATCTATTGAAAATTCAATGGCAAATATTACAGCAATTTTCTAAAGTCCACTTACACAAAGTGCATTTACATGTGTAAAACCCAGTTCAAACATGTAAATGCTTTTGAAAATCAGGCCTTTCAGTTTGTAGCATCATGCATAATTAAGCCAGCAAATATGTGCATAAATTACTCCAATTTTCAAAGCAGACTTACATGCAAAAATCTGTTTTGAAAATTATTATAGGTATGTAGTCAAAACAATTTGGGGTTCAGTTCATTTTCATATTGTATTTTTTGGGATAGTCATTCTGAAAGCACCATTTGTTTTCATTTATTTAATGGAAACTTTGCAAGGAAATACTTCTTTATGTGCATAAAACTGATTTTTTTTGTGTGTAAGTTGTAATTATGTGTAAAAAATCTAATATTATGTGCATTAAGCATTTATACACAGATCCTTCCAAAATGGAATTGAATGATTACACATCCCTATAAATTATCTGAGCAACTCTATGGGCAATTTAGTGAACTTAGGGGGTCATTTATCAAATTGCTTGATGGCGTTTTCACATGCATTAAGGCATTTCACATGTGAAAAGCACCATAACGCATGGTGTGATGCAAATTAGAAAAAGGGGAGGAGATTGGTGTGGGATTTCTGGCCAAGCTTCACAATTTGTGAAGCCATATCGCACAGTTTTAACTACACTTTTTTCATTTGCTTTAAGCTGTGTGATATGGCTTTATCACACTTTGTGATGTTTTCACAAACAACATTTTCACTATTTTAGGAGAGGGAGAGAGAGAGAGAGAGAGAGAGAGGGCTATAAGGCCCTTATAGTACATAGGTATTTATACCTCTATATGAGGCCCACCTAGTACCTTGAGGTGAGGTTTAGGTATTAGTGTAGGGGTTAGGGGTCACTTTGACATTCAAAGTCAGACATACAAACAGAACAGTACACTCTTGTGAAGATTTGATGTCTTTTGGAGTGAGGAAATTCACCCAAAGATGAGATTTGTACAATGTTCTCTCAACCTAGCTTGATTGACTTTCTACCTGGGTAACATCAAACGATATTTAGTGCATTTTGATAAATCCATGCCTTAGTTTTTTGTAGAGATTTTATACATAGGAAGGATAAATTTAAAAGAATTGCATATGGCAGCCCACATGCTTGTAAATGGCTGCACATTGTTTTGCCATAGTAGTTTTATAATATATATGTATCACATGTGTGCATATTATAAAATATGCATGTTTACCCCACAAAATACATGTGTATGTAGGCTAATGTGCGATTACATGAAATGCATTTAAGCCATGTATTTCAACGCATTGAAAGCGCACATTTTACCCATCTATTTTTAAAATATATGTGCATGAGTGCTACATGTAAAAATAAAGTACAACTTAGTTGCATGAAGTGGGATTTACACACAGAAAATGGTGTATATTAAAACATATTTGCATGAGTGAAATGCCAGTTTAACTAATTAGTCGACCAGTTTGCCCATTCCTTTCCCAGGTCAGTGAGACCCTCCTGGTTCTTCAGCCTGAACTCTCCACAGTTTATCCAGACCTCCCACCTAGTCAGCAGTTTGCAATAAACACGTTTAATATCACTTATACCGGATAATGAGCAGGTGTAAAAATAAAGCGTCCTGGGGAAGCGCACGCTGGGAGCCAGCCGGCATGCTTAAATTACTTCTGCTCCCAAGGAGCAGCAAGTAATGAAATAAAATTCAGGGCAGTAGGTTAGTTTTAGGGGGTGAGGAGGAGAGGGGAAGGGGAAGAAAGGTTAGGAGGGGGTTAGGGAAGTTCCTTCCTAGTCCACTCCTTAATTGGAGCGGACTGGGAAGGAAATGGGGAAGGCCCAATTGCGTCGCTGCACGAAATTTGCAAAAATACACCCCTCTTGCGTGCACCACATGTATATGCAAGTGCAGATTATACAATCCAGTGCGCACGTGCATGCAGCCACCCAGTTTTATAACAATTGGCTTGTATATGTGTGTGGGCCGGGAAGTGTGCGCACATTGACGTACACACGTGCACACATAAGAACATAAGAAATTGCCATGCTGGGTCAGACCAAGGGTCCATTAAGCCCAGCATCCAATTTCCATCAGAGGCTAAAACAGGCCACGAGAACCTGGCAAGTATCCAAACACTAAGAAGATCCTATGCTACTGATGCCAGTAATAGCAGAGGCCATTCCCTAAGTCAACTTGATTAATAGCAGTTAATGGACATATCCTCCAAAAAATTTTTTAAACCCAGTTACACTAACTGCACTAACCACATCCAGTGGATTTACACGCATAGAGGGGGTTATGCGTGCCGGACCTATTTTAAAAAGGCCCGGTGACGTGTGTAAAGCTCCAGGACACGTGTAAGTCCCGGGGCTTTACTAAAGGGGCAGTCCATGGGCGGGGAGGTCCGGGGAGTGGGGCGGTCCAGGGGTGGAGTGGGGTGGGGCCAGAGGCCTCTGACATAGTGGCCATTGCCACTGTGTTCGAGGATCGCGTGCCGGCAGACCGCCGGCGTACACAACTTGTGCCTGCCTGGAGGCAGGCACAAAAGATAAGACAAAAGTCAGAAGGGGTTAGAGTAGGGCTAGGGGGGGAAAGGTTAGCGGAAGGGGTGGGAAGGTCAGGCTAGGAGGATGGGAATGAGGGAAGGCAGTGCAGCTCAGCACATGCAAGGTGCATAATTGTGCACCCCCTTGCTCGCACCGACCCCTGATTTTATAACTTGCGCACGCCTGCGTGCGCAAGTTATAAAATCGGGCGTATATGTGTGCGTGCCGGGTAGCGCACGCACATGTACACCCGCACGCTGCTTTGAAAATCTACTCCTGTATCTACCAGTTCACCTTTATCCACATGTTTATTAACCCCTTCAAAATATGAAGCACATTTGTGAGGTAAATCCATGTTGACTGTGTTCCATTAAAACATGTCTTTCTATGTGCTCTGTGATTTTGATCTTTAGAATAGTTTCTACTATTCTTCCCAGCACTGAAATCAGGCTCACTGGTCTATAGTTTCCTGGATTGCTCCTGGATCCCTTTTTAAATATTGGTGTTACATTGGCCACCCTCCAGTCTTCAGGTACAATGGATGATTTTAATGATAGGTTACAAATTTTAACTAATAGATCTGAAATTTCATTTTTTAATTCCTTCAGAACCCTAGGATGCATACCATCTGGTCCAGGTGATTTGCTACTCTAGTTTGTCAATCTGGCCTACTACATCTTTCAGGTTCACAGTGATTTGGTTCAGTTCATCTTACTCATCACCCTTGAAAACCATCTCCGGAACTGGAATCTCCCCAACATCCTCATTAGTTAACACAGAAGCAAAGAATTAATTTAGTCTTTCTGTAATGGCCTTATCTTCCCTAAGAGCCCCTTTAACTCCTCAGTTATCTAACAGTCCAACCTACTCCCTCATGTTTTTCTTGCTTCAGATATATTTTTAAAAGTTTTTATTATGAGTTTTTGCCTCTACGACCAACTTCATTACAAATTCTCTCTTTGCCTGTCTTATCAATGTTTTATACTTAACTTGACAATGCTTATGCTTTTTCCTCTGTTCTTCAGATAGATCCTTCTTCCAATTTTTGAAGGATGCTTTTTTTTGGCTAAAATAGCCTCTTTCACCTCACCTTTTAACCATGACGGTAATCGCTTTGCCTTCCTTCTACCTTTCTTAGTACATAGGATACATCTGGATTGCACATCTAGGATTGTATTTTTAAACAATGTCCATGCCTGTTGAATACTTTTAACCTTTGCAGCTGCACCTTTCAGTTTTTTTCTTTTTCCACATTTTATCAAATTTTCCCTTTTGAAAATTTAGTGTTAGAGCTGTAGATTTATTTATTGTCCCCTTTCAGTTATTAGTTTAAATTTGATCATGTTATGATCACTATTGCCAAGTGGCCCCACCACCATTATCTCTCTCACCAAATCCTGCCTTCCACTAAGAAGTAAATCTAAAATAGCTCCCCTAAGTATGTATTGGTTGCACAATTTTCTAAAGGTCCATTTCTTCATGTATAACACAGCTTTACTCACAGAAGCAGGCTGAGAATTGAGACTGGATTTTTGGTGAAATTTCTGGTGTAGACAGATATATCAGGTGTCAAAATGGTACTAAAAGCTGTGGGATGAGATCAGTGCTCTGAGGAAGGACATGTACAGAGAAAAGAGAAGGAGCCCAGGACAGAGCCTTAAGGCATACAGAAGAATCATTAGAGAATACAAGAAAAGTACAATAGAAGCAGTAAGAAAAAACCAAGAGATAAAATCCTGAAATCCAATTTGAGTACTGTGTGTCAAGGAGCAGACATAAGAACATAAGAACATGCTATACTGGGTCAGACAAAGGGTCCATCAAGCCCAGCATCCTGTTTCCAACAGTGGCCAATCCAGGCCATAAGAACCTGGCAAGTACCCAAAAACTAATGATGAAAGCAGTGGATAAATCAAGCAAAATGAAAATTGAGTAAAGGGTCTTGTCCTTGAAAAGGTCACTGAAGAATTTGGCAAAACCAGTTTCAATATGGAATGTAGAGAGCAAATCTAGACTAGAGGAGATCTAGAATGCTAAACTGCAAAAAATCAAGACAGCACAGAAGAACAGCACATTCTAGTGGTTTGGATGCAAAAAGATAAGAAAGGAAGAAGATGAAATGATAGTTTGCAGGGTACGTAGGGTCCAGTGAAGTTTTTTTTGAAGAGTAAAGTGATTATATTTGAAGGAAAAAAGGAAAATTGCAGTGGCAAGTGGTTGATTGAGGATGCAATAGTGAAGAATAGGCCGAGCAGATAACCAAGAATTCCCAGATGCCTCTGCTGTAATGTGGCCTGTCAGAGGTGAATGAACTCTGAGAGACTTTCTGACTATCACAGATTCGAAGGATGTAGAAGATTTAGGAAACTTGTAAGTTCTGCACAGAAGGCCAGAAAAGCATCAATGACTGTTTGCACCACAATACAGAGATACTGGGTCCAGGCTGCAGGCTTTTGTCTTGCAGATGCCTATTTCAACTGACAGGAGCCAGGTAAATGAAGATGCCCCTGAGGGTGCAGCTTTAATTAAATCCTGGTGCCACAAAACGGAATTCATGCTGAGCTTCTATTCAAACACCAGACTTGTTACCTGTTTATACAACAAAGAATATCAAGAGAAGAACAGAAGAACAAAGCCAGCAAAGTCATGATTGCTAAAGGAACTTTTTTATGGTGGGAGGATATACAGGTTTAGTTGGTTAGGAATTCTCAGAATGGGGGGAGTGATCCTCACAAGCATTTCCTATACATGATAGATTGTCATGACAACAGCATAAGGTATCTTTGTAAAAAAGTCTTTGGGCAGTTACGTCATTCATTCTGGAAGCTTCGGGAATGTTGTATTTTGATTATATAAGTCAGGGCATGTCAGAGATTCACTGAGATGCAAGTTATTACTAATAGAGGGCAGTCATATTGCATCTCCCAGAACACTTGTCTTGGACTTTCTTATAAACAGCTGAATACATTATATTTTAAAATCTTTTTCTGAATCGAAGTGCCCTGTCCCTGAATCGAAGTGCCCTGTCCCTGTGTACAAAAATTATATACATTTTGGCACCCCAGATGGGACATTAATAGCTGTTGTTATTATAATTATTAGCCGTAGTGCTACGTGTGGTGGACACACTCGCACTAGGTTCTTGGGTATTTTATCCAAAGATTGAGTTGCCCAGGTAGACTGGAGGTTATCCCAAAATATTATGAGTTCGGAGCAGATGTGGAATGAAGTAGGATCCATTTTGTGAGTATGTACCAAAAACAAAAAAAAAAAAAAAGGAAAAATCTGTAAGTATCAATGCTTTTATTTTATTTGTTGTACAGTGTATATAGATTGTGTGTTGCATCGGGTTCAGAATACTTTTTTCAAAATGTTTTTTAATGTATGTTAGGGAGACAGGACATGAGTTGATGATTTGATTAAAATCTAAACTAAGTTATGCTATTTTCAGATTGAACAGTTGAAAAACAGAGGGGTAGCCAGCACTAGTCAGTCTGGGGTCTTTTGTCCTCAGACCGCATGGCTTTAGGCTCGGCAGCAGTTTCACTTTACACCTGGGGAGCGGCTGAGTAGAGCAGTTGTGAGTGTGTAGATTCAGAAGGAGAAGGAGGGAATAAATTAAAATTGGTAAGTTGAAAGTTATAATTAGTATGATAAGGAGTTTTTAGTTAGTGGATTTTTTACCAGAGGTTAGTTGTTAAACAAAAACAAATGTGGTGCTTTTAAAACTAGAAACTGCATGGCTGGATATTATAGTTTACAGCTGTCTGTGCTCAGAGGTACATAAATGCATCCAGTTTATTTTAGTCTATGAGATTTATTTTTATCAGTTCATATTTAAGTTTGCTTTGGAGTTAACGTGTGATTGTTGTTAGGGTATCATTAATCAGAGAAAGGAATCTTTTAGTTCTATGCTGTTTTGCTTCTCCCCCCTCCCCCTCAAGGTACAGGGCTGAATGATGTAGCCATGGCTGGCCACAAGGATTCTTATGTTTACTGTAAACGTAGAAGAAGAATAATCAGCCCAGCAAGCTTCACACATTTTTTCTTATACTTATCTGTTTCTCAGTTAGTTTTTGGATTTATTTCCCACCATTAATGCAGAGATGCTTTTAGAATTGTGTGATTAACGAGAGTTTATTGTGAAGAGATTTTAGCACTATGTGCAGTGTGTTTTATTTCATTTGGTAAGAACGAAAGCATGAACCTGTGTTTATTTAAAGCCATTCATAATTAGATTTGATTTATCATTGGAGAGGGATGTATCGTTTTTTCTTTGGTCAGGGGTATAGGCAGAGAGATAGAAAGGAAAACAATCTATAGATATACTACATGAGAGCGATGCCAGTTTAATGAAATGATCTGTTTAAGTGTTTTTATCACTTAACAAACCGATTCATTGAGTGTAACAGTTGTTTGGCGGGAGAGGAGGTGAACCCTCCCTTAGGAATGTGTTTGAGAAGAAAGAAAAAAAAAAAAAACCTGGGAGTGAGTCACTTTTAAAATGGATTTTACAGGTCTGCTGAGGTAAGAGGTTTGAGATTTAAGTATGTTATAGGACTGAGTGCAAAGGTGATAGAAGAGGGACTAATGAATTGATCTGTTTAATGTGAAAACAGAAATTTGTGTTGAAAGTATGGGGAAAGTGAATATTAGGGATGAGAGATGACGTAATGTTAAAGAGGGAAGAGAATTCTTTTATGTTGATGTAGGTAGGTAAAGGGCTATGGCAGTATGTTAACTGTGCGTCACAATGACAGAATGCATATGCAGAAGGTTGTGAGGTAGGAAATTTAGAATGTTTTGGGTAAAAGTAGAGAAAAGATGTAAGTCAGTTGCATTTAATTGTGTGAAGATATGATTTATTTTAAATTAAACACAGGTCAGAAATGAACGGACGGCATTAATATGCATGACCTTTATGCGGCAGTATGTGGTAATTACAGTATTTATGTTATATTCTCAGGATGATAGATAGTTCCCAGTTTTGATTATATTTTACTAGCGGCTAACTTTTAGAAGAAAGGGAATGAATTAGGTTGTTTATTTTGATGGGAGTTCAGGTATTACATGTTTGTATTGTGGACTGGTTAGACGATATATAAAGGAGAAAGATTGTGAGACGGTGAACAGCAGAGAGTTACGCAGCAATGCCTATTATCTATTTATGTGCCAGTAAGAAAAACTTTTGGTTAATGCATATTAGTATGTGCCATCCTTTTATTTTGCAGATTTCCAGACTCCTAGCTGATATGTCTGTGCTTTTGGAAATGATTCGTATTTTTATTTAGGGTATTTATAGGATTTGGTAGTAAGAACTTTGTGGAACATATGCATATTGGATGGAAATAAAATGATTTCTAATTGATTTCTAATTAAGTGCAAAGTTGTCTGTTTTAAGTTTCTCTTTTAGAAGGCGAGTTAGGAGTTTACAAGCATAGGAAAACAAAAAAGATTTTAGATTTGTAAAAGGAAGTAGCTCTTATCACAGGGGACAGCGCCTCCTAGAGGTGGACCATCATAGAAAGGAAAGTAGCTTTATGACTGCTTTTTGCTGAATTAAGGTATAATAGCAGTTTGACTTTTAAGGAACCTGTAATGTCATTTTTAAATTTAATTTTAATCATTATATTAACTGTTATATATTAGATTTCTTTTCAGGGTACCAAAGCACAAAGTACATCTGTCTCTATGCTATGGGAGATGAAGAATGCAGTTTATTCCAGTTTGATTCCTTTTCAATTTTTGAATAGATCTATTTTAATTTTCATCCTGAGTTTTTGTTTTCTTTTGTGGATCGATCCGATTCTTTTATATTTTTAAAGTACTTTTTTTCTTTATGAGCTCAAAAGTTTGTCATGTTGTCTGGTCTATGTTACATGTGTACAATGAGGAATGAATGAATGCATGCATTATGTGGTCAGTGCTGTGACATATATGTTTTAATGTAAAGTCTGAGTATTTATGTTTGTGGTCTGGACCATTGCATGATGTTTTGAAATAATGTGGGGATTATTTGGCAAATTAAATATAGGGAGTACGTGACATAAAAGTATTTTCTTACTACTTAATCGGCTTTGTTGCACTTTTATTTAGGTTTGACTTCAAACACATGCATCTAATCTAAGGAGTTAAGAGATTCTGCCTTGCCATCATCACTGAATCCTACTAAAAGAACTATATACGCACTGAATGCAGAAATTATTCTTGGTCACAGACTTTCTTATATATATTATATGGACTGCAAGGCTTACAATTTATACCTGATTTTTGCTATTTTCTTTGTTCTGTGGGAATGACTTTATGCAGAATTTCAGTTCTTTCATTCTCTTGTCAGCACTTAGGTATTCAGGTTAATGATATTATTTGAAGTGATACTGTTTTTATTAGTTTGTATGTTCCAAGTTAAGTAGTATTTTCCAGTCTTAGACTTTATAATACTTATATGCTGAATCAGCTAAATGCATATGTACTAGGTTTTTCTATCTTTATCTATGGAAGCTGTTTGATCACATAGAGGGTGCTGTGTCTCAGTGTGATTTTAATATGATAATTCAGGGTTCAAGAGGGAGATCTTTTTATATTTCTCTTCCACACTAGCCTACGTTATAAGCTATTCCTATTCTTATGTTTTGCAGTTTGCACTTAGGGTAATCACTTTGCTGATCTTTAATATTTCAATATTCTATTTTTTATTCTAATGTTCTCGCTGAACCCTTCTTTGAATATTTTTTTCCTATGACACTATTTACTAGATTTTACCTAATGACTGTTTCACTTTCTTTCACAAAGATTTTTACTAGTGTAGCTTGTGACATTTATTATGAGATTGTTCTCCTTGAAACAAATACATACCTTACACATGAGGAGCTCTGCTATGGGGATCTGTAACATTTTATTACTATATCTTTGGGTATATTAATTGCTCATTGTTCTTTTCTTCTTATCTTGGTCCTTTCACTATAAACTCTATCTGTGACTTATAAGCTAGTTGGTTTCTATTTAGGATTCCAAAAGGGAAGATATAATTTTCCTTAGTTCTGTTTTTTATTTGTATTACATTCCTTCCTTCCCTGTGTAAAGTCTTACACTGATGGTTTATCAATTCTGCAAAGTAGTTCACATAATATGTTACTTTCTCACAGAGTCAGCTTTCATTTATTTTTATGATTATCCCCAATATATTTAGACTTACCATCATTTGAGAAGGGTATTAGCCCCATTTCCCCTAGAAGTATCTGAAGACGAAGCAGTATTACTAGCCATCATCTACCTTAATAATTAATACTTGCCATACACAGATGTATTATCTCTTGGACATATGACTGTCACAAGTGAATTAGGACTGTCCATACAGTGAGGGTTTTTACTGCTACGGGTTGTTGTCATAATACTGGATAGCACTATAAATACCCTACAGAATTAAGTATGATGTTTCAGACTTTGGCTATGCCTTTGCCTATCATGCATATGCCTTTGTATTTGATCTTCCATCACTACAGCATATGACTAAAATATGTCTTATGCTTTGCAACACCTTTATAACATGTATGCACAACACAGTATGAGTTCTTCTATTGATTCTTGTTTCTTCTATTCTATTGGTTTCTTTACTTTTCTGGTAAGGTGCATTGATTATATCCCTGTTTGCCATTTTAATGAATATTATCCTGGGTAGTTGTTCATAATAAGAGTACTTCTTGAAAAGTTTTGCCCAAGATATCTAGTATTATATGAGAAACACAGTACTTTCATACTAGTCTCTCTGTGTACTTATCTTTACATGTTATACCACTATTATGTACTTACTTGATTCTGACAGATAACATATGTGATTATGTTATTATGAAGTAGGTCCTCTTTATAATGCAGGTATCTGTATAGCTCCATTATAGAGCTAATAGTTACCTAGTGAAAATTAGTTTTGCTGTTATTGTTTGATTAACTAGTGAATGCTTGTGGGAGTATCATTCATATTAAGTAGGAATCTAGAGGGACACACACCTATGCACTACACCTGATAAGTACCAAGGTTAGTGGTTAGGACACACTTTTAAGTTCCGTTGTCATGGCTCATCATCGAAGATTGATTGATGTGACACCTTTCCATTAAAGGTGTCCCATAGAGGGAAATGAAGAATAGGCCGAGCAGATAACTAAGAATTCCCAGATGCCTCTGCTGTAATGTGGCCTGTCAGAGGTGAATGAACTCTGAGAGACTTTCTGACTATCACAGATTCGAAGGATGTAGAAGATTTAGGAAACTTGTAAGTTCTGCACAGAAGGCCAGAAAAGCATCAATGACTGTTTGCACCACAATACAGAGATACTGGGTCCAGGCTGCAGGCTTTTGTCTTGCAGATGCCTATTTCAACTGACAGGAGCCAGGTAAATGAAGATGCCCCTGAGGGTTCAGCTTTAATTAAATCCTGGTGCCACAAAACGGAATTCATGCTGAGCTTCTATTCAAACACCAGACTTGTTACCTGTTTATACAACAAAGAATATCAAGAGAAGAACAGAAGAACAAAGCCAGCAAAGTCATGATTGATAAAGGAACTTTTTTATGGTGGGAGGATATACAGGTTTAGTTGGTTAGGAATTCTCAGAATGGGGGGAGTGATCCTCACAAGCATTTCCTATACATGATAGATTGTCATGACAACAGCATAAGGTATCTTTGTAAAAAAGTCTTTGGGCAGTTACGTCATTCATTCTGGAAGCTTTGGGAATGTTGTATTTTGATTATATAAGTCAGGGCATGTCAGAGATTCACTGAGATGCAAGTTATTACTAATAGAGGGCAGTCATATTGCATCTCCCAGAACACTTGTCTTGGACTTTCTTATAAACAGCTGAATAAATTATATTTTAAAATCTTTTTCTGAATCGAAGTGTTCTGATTGCCCTGTCCCTGTGTACAAAAATTATATACAATAGATGGAGGGGATAATTTACGGGAAGATAGAACTGAGGAGCTGGCTGGCATTTGGGACAGAGTAACAAGTAGTGACTTTGTGGGAGGAGACAAAATAGGAAGTTTCCTCCTTTCTTATTTCAGAAAAGGAAGAAGGTGTGGCATGGGTCAAAAGAAGAAAAAGGGGTGAATAAAGTGGGGGTGAAAGATGCAGTCTACTGGACTATTCATAATTATTGCTGTCAATTTCTTCATGGTTGACATCAGCCAATAGTCTTGGTAGAGAGTGAAAGGAGTTGGGATAAATCCTGAAATCAGATGATTGTTTGCATCCCTTTCTACAGGCTCCTTCAGTGGATGGGAGCTGGCTTGGAACACCCCAAGGAGCTGTGAAAGCCCCAGTTTGTTTTTTGGGTGTTAATTTTTACTTTGTGTTAAGGTTTGTGGGTATGTGGACCCTTAGCCCGAGGTGTGAGTTGTTACAGCCCATGGGGAGAAGCCCCACAGGTCTGCAACATCAGGAGGCGAGGTACAGGCACAACAGGGGGCTCTGGGCACAGTGGTGGAGCGATCCCCAGGGACCAGGAGGTAATCACCATAGGTGATGGACAGTTGGTAGTACCTGGAGTGAGACCCTGGAGAGAAAGGCGCCAGGTGGACCGCGGAGCAGTAGGCACAGGATTAGCCATGCAGAAAGTTCTCCGGGAGGACAGCCCTGAGGGGCAGAGCTGCAGCGTAATGGGTGTAGATTTGGAGGCGCAGCCAACCCATGAGGCAGGGAAGCCCGGAGCCCAATCTCAGCTGCTGACATAGGCAGGAACCCGGAGAGCGGAGGAATACCAGCAGTATAGTAGAGAGGCAGGCTCGAGGAGCGGGACAGCTGACAGTCATTGAATAACCCGGAGCACAGCCCCTTAGAGCGGGGAGGCTCTAGGTAGTCTCTTGAGCAGTAAGCATGGCCCAAGGAGACCACAGACAGTCTTGCTAGAACACAGGCGCAACTCCGAGAAGCGGGGAAGGCTAGCCAAAAAACTCACAGGTTGCTGCAGTGTTCCAAGGGAGGTCCGAGTAGCAGGAGCCGATGCAGAGTAGGGCCCAGGAAGTACAGAGCCAGCCTGAGGAGTGGGGTAGGCCAGAGGAGCAAGTCCCCGTAGGAGCACACACTGACCCCCGAGGAGCGGGTGCCAGACAGGGTCCAGGAGCAAGGCACATAGTGACATCTCAGGAACAGAAGGCAGGAGTTGAGAATTTGTACAGAAATTGTTGCCAAGTCGGCTAGCTGGGGGCAAAGGTAGAGCTTAAGTACAGGAGTCCAATGACATCATCAATCTGGGGCACCCCCGAGGTTCCCGCGAAAGAGGTTTCAAAGGCGGGCCCTGTGATGCGCACGCCTTGGAAGGCTCAACATCGAGGTAGGAAGTAGCGGCGTCCATGCTGCCGAGAGGAGTCCCGAGGAACACGGCGGTGTAGGCAGGCCCGTGCTGTGAGCAGACCTGGGGAGGGCAGGAGAGCGATGCAAGAAGTGAGTACTCGCGGTCACAGCCGGCTGCGACTGACAGGTATAACGCTTTGGTTTGGCAAACAAATAATCAGAGTTAGCCGGATAACATATCTGGCTAAGTGTGGTCAGCCTGTAGACCTGTCCTTAAGTTAGCCTGTTAAATGCATCTGTCTAGTTTTAAGATAGCTGGATATATTCACTATTATCACTATTCTTGTTTGCCATTTTACAGCTACCTTTCTCTCCTGTTCCTTACAGTCCCATCCCTGTCCCTGTTTGATATACTTTCTACCTTCAGTTTGGATGTAAACCGGTATGATGTAATCACTAATACCAGTATAGAAAAGAATTACATAAGTAAATAAATATTCCTAAAATGATCAAAGTTTTTTTTTTATAATGTTTGAAACAAACATAGCCAATATAAACACACATCTGCAAATAAAAACAGACAGAACTCTGATATGGAAAGTGCAGTGTATGCCAACTAATCTCATATGCTCACGTAAAAAGCAATGGTTTTAAGGCTTTTTTAAAAATGTCTTTCCATTGGTCATTACTCTTAGTACTTCAGGCATTGAATTTCAGAGTCTTGGACCAGCAATAGAAATTACTCTGTCTCTGTCTCTGTCTTCACCAAGATGAGCATGGTGTAGAAAGAGCACCTCCAATAATCCCTTGTTTGCAGATTTCAATGTTCTTTGGAGAGTATACAGGTTCATTGTTGCACCAAGCCAGACAATATTATGATTTGTGAGAATCTTATGAATTATTGTCAATATTAATTGGGAACCAATGTAATGACAACAACATGGGCATAATAAAGTCATTTTTTTTCTATCTAATTAGAACTCACACTGCTGATTTCTGGAGCATCTGTACTGATATTAGTGTACTGCAAGAAAGACCCAATAATTGATGCTGGAAAAAAATGTGTGTTTGTAGAACTGTAATCTTTATCTTCAAGAAGAGGCTTTAGGTGTCTTAATATTAGAAGTCTATTGTAGCCAAATTTAATCACTGCACAGATATGTGCTGACATCATAAGTCTATTGTCAAATTTTACTCCTAAATCTCAAACACAATTGATTGAAATCCTATTATTGCCAAATTTGAATATAGGAAGCAGTGCAGTAATTGTCTTTCTTGTTAGATATATTATCAAAGTTTTGTCAAAATTTAATGACAGTTTGTTGTAAAAAAGCCATTTAGCAAGACAGATATTAAATAGTTTAAATGTGTGACTCAAAGAACTGTTAATAGGTATGAAAAATTGAACAACATCAGCATATATGCAAACGTTGAGTCCAAGGCCAGAAAAAAGTTTACTGAGGGGAATTAAATATATATTGAAAAGGGCAGTAGAAAGTGCTGACCCTTTTGGGGCCCTTTTTTAATGGGTCTCCAAAATGAGGTACCATTGACTATTTTTATTTGTTGTGACCTGTTGGTAAGAAAATATTGAATCCATTCAAAAACCTGTCCATTGATACCAGTTCCAACTAATCTTGTAACATAATATAGAAGTACCAGAAAATAACTCTTACCACTGTCAAATTCCCACCAAATGACATCAAAGTCTCTGTGCTTTGGTTTTTCCTAAAACCAAACTGATTTGGATAAAGAAGGTTGTTACCATAGAGATAATCAGTAAACTAGATCAATACTCATTTTCCCATTATTTTGGCCAAAAATGGTAATGATGAAATAGACTTGTAACTGAATAACTCATTTGGGTCGAGAGAATAAGATTGGGACTAGGACGGATGCATGCTCTTTTCAGAGATTCAGGTACATGCCCTTCCTGTAGAGATACTGTACATTTATCATATTTGAAATAACAGGGGACGTTTGCTTATTATTTTAAGAGAACTAGCTAGGATAGGGTCAAACAGGTAATTTTCTATGTTAAGCTTGGCAATAATATGATGAATTTCAAGATCTGAAGTGGGAAAAAAATATTCCCAGGAAGAAATACTCAAAAACTGAGTGACAAAATTGGAGACAGCTACAGTTGGGATTTTGCTAATTAAATTATCAATTTTATTATTGAAGAAATCAGCAAAAATGTTGCATTTTGTAGTTGTTAAACAGTTCCTTTTGCTATTTGAACTATCCAAAAGTGTTTTAGTTAAATGTCTAAGGTTGAGAAGTTTTGGATTAAAACAAATAACATGGATTTTATTTGAATAATATTTTCACTATTCTTGATTGATCAAGGCTCTATATGCTGCTCAGCTGTGATTGAAACAATCCTATGTTATAAGGGGAGGAAGGAGAGTTTAAAATACATTTTGCAATCCTAAGGTCCTTTGTATACCAGGAGGTGTTCTTCCTTATATTGCATGACTTGACTTTATTTTGAAAAAGACTAATGTCATCAGCAAGGTTAAGTACCACCTCATCCCATTTTACAATGGATGAGGAGATATTGTCATAAGGTATGGTTTCCAGTCATTCAGGTAATCTCTGTTTCAGCTCATCTATATAAAATTTTTATGATGTCAATGTGTTTCTTTTTTATGACGTGATATTTTTTTTCCGGATTGAGTAACTTCATTGAGGAAGCAATTAATTTGTGGTCGGACCAGGGTATAGTCATCAGATCAATATCTAATGGTACAGCAAACTCCTTATTAATGGAAAACAAATTGAGAGTATGTCCAACCTTTTGGGTTGATCCATGATCTAGCCAAGCCTCACAGCAGCCGAATATGGACCACATGCAGGTTTATATCCTTGAAATAATCTATTTTCTTTCCCTCAAATGCTTCAGTCTTTCTTTTATAACAGAAGTTCATGTCTTTGGATCGTGCCTTATAAATTTGAGTCCACTCTTCATACTTTCACTTATTATTCCTACTTTATAGAAATTACCAATTTCTCATGTTAGTTATTGCCTATTAATCAAATAATTCATTGATATTCATAGGCTACCTTTCCATAACATACTGTGTATAATTCTAGTCACTGCATCTCAAAAAAGATATAGTTGTGATGGAGAAGGTACAGAGAAGGGCAACCAAAATGATAAAGGGGATGGAGCAAGGCTGGACTGAAGACAAGGCAAGGAATATCTGGAACAGGAACAAGGCAGGCTCAGCCCTCCACTGGACCTACATGCACCAATGAGACCCAGCAACGCAATGCTGGTCTCGCGAGTAGCCCTCCAGCCACTCGATAGCCTTTCCAGACCCGCTGCTTGGGAACAATAAGTGTGTGAGGCCAGACGGAGGCTGAGGGCAGGAACAAGAAGACTCAGACAAGGACTCTGGATATTCGGAGGACTTGGACAAGGATTCAGGTTACTTGGAGGTCTCAGGCAAGGATTCAGGACTCAGGCGAAAGTACTGGGTGAGAACTGCATCACAGTGCCTCCTACACAGCCACCCATGGCTGGTCGCGGACCACGCTGAATGTGAAACAGACTCCAGGCGAAGAAGTGGAACTTGAGACTGGAACATGATGAAGATTCAGTAGAGGCCTGCACCGGGGCACGCCCTACACAGTCACATTTGGCTGGTTGCGGACCATGTTGGAGCGGAGCAGCTTCTGGCAGAGTCTTGGGCATGGATGGAAGCAGGCACAAAGAACTCCGAAGACTGGGCCAGGATTCAAGACTCAGGATTCAAGACTCAGGATTCTCAGAAGCAAGGCATTAAAAACAGGAGTCTTCCGGAGGCATGCGCTGCAGACGAGAAGAAGGCCTTTTACCATGAGGCACCCTAAATAGCCCCCCATGGGCTGGTCACAGACCACAATAATGGCATGCCAGGAAAGGTGAACAGATGAGGGAACTGGGAACTGAACGAAGAGCTGAAGATGAGACGAATGGAGTCAGGACATGGTACATCAGGACAACTGGACACGGAACATCTGTACATCAGGAGAACTGGACATCTGGAACATCAGAAACAGGCAACAAGGGAACTCTGACGAGGGATGAGACTAGGAACATCAAAGTGACAAAGTTCAGGAACAAAAAGAACATGGAACGAAGACCCATCAAGGCACAGGAAGACCACGGAGGACCTGGATCAGGAAGAAAACCACAGACGCTGTGAAGACCAGATCCAAAGGCCCTGAGGAACTGAAGCTGGACCATTTTATAGGGCTGATCTGGGCAATGATGACATGATGACATCACTGGTGAGGGCCACGGGGCTTTTCCCATCTCTGGACCTTTAAATGACAAGTAGCGGCGCGGCCTTGCATCTAGAGGGCCTGGGAGCAGGACGAGGATAGCGGCATCCAGGCCACATGGAAGGCCCGATGAAAGGTGGCTCCCTGCCGCAAAGCAGATGGACAGGCAGCTGTTGAGGCAGCATTCCTGCCGCAGGAAAACAGGCAGTGGCTGAGGTGGCTTCCCTGCCGCTCGAAGAAACGACCCCAGGTGATGGCTCCAGCCACGATGAAGTAGGAGCAGCAGCGAGCAACTCTAGATCTAGGAATGCAGCGGCTCGGCCAGCCGCAAGGGACAGCGTCGGCCTGCAGAGGAAGGTAGGGGCCTGCGTGCGGCTCGGCCCGCAGGCAGAATCCTACCAATGTGTAAGCCTACATACGCGTGTACTGTATATTGCAGGGTAGAGACACAAATATTTTATAAAATGCATGTATATCATAGTTGCAGATTGTAAAATATTAACATAGATCTGCTCACAGTTATGTATGCATATATATGCTGCCATGTGCATTTGTTTGAAAGTTATCCTACTGTATTACTATAATGATATACATTTAGATGACAAAAATGCTATAGCTGCTAGAATTTTGACAGGAGGTAAGCGATGAGACCATGTTTCCACATTTGATCTCTCTCGATTGGCTTCCAATCAAATTGCAAATAAAATTTAAAATTTGTATTCTGATCTTTTGGGTTTTCTAATACAGGGAGGAATGATAGAACTCTCACATCTGTTCCTCTGTCCACATTCTCAGGCTTATACCTTTTGTTTTCATTCTATCACAATCTCTCTTAATTTATTTTAACCAGGCACACTGGACTCAGTATATTCAGGAGATAAAAGGCCAGGGATTCTTGAAGGATTACAGTTTAACTTTACTAAATGAAGAGTGGAATAAACCCAAATGAAATAACAGCAAACAGTGCTCTGTTTTAAATAGACATTTAGATAGTTAAATGAAAGGATTAAAACACTGATGTATTAAAAGTTATAGCCTTTGTTAAGAAAAATATAGAATAACCAGATTTTAAATTATACAGGTCCAAATCCCTCTTTGTTAAAAATAAAGGCAAAAAATTAACTACTGGCGCTCTTGTTCAGTGGCACACTTAATAGGTTGTTATTTGTTATTTTAATTGATGTTAATAATTCTCCATCTAGCTTAAATATTTTACATGTTAGGCAGGTAACCTGTGCCTCCCTGTCAGGAAATGTACTGTTGTAAACTCTCAGTTCTGTAGTTCTGCTTCTGTTCTGTCACTTGATGACAGTCAATAAGCAAGATTCTCAGTTGCAGGCAACTCAGCTCACTCTGGGAAGTCAAGCTTGGCTGAACATGGTTTCAGATACTTCCCCTTCCTTTGGTTGTGCTTCTTGATTCTGACAATCACTTTGGATCCTATAAAGTTAGGATTAATGTATGTATGACTCTTTAATACCATTGCTGTGAAGTAGCAATGCTAACTAGGGACGTATAGCCCAGACATTTTCATTTATTTATTTATTTTTTTGTTTGTTTTTTCATTTCAGGTATTTTTTGGGGGGGGGGCAGATGGCTTACTTCATTTAATATTAATTGGTTCAGGTCATTTTCCAAATTGAAAAAAACAAACAAAACATTAAACAAGCAAAAAAAAAAAAACAAAAAACAAACCAACAAAACAAAACCCTGTCAAAATAAAAAGGGCATTCTATGGTCCAGGAATCACCCCCTCCACCTCTGCTCTGCCACAATTTAATCTGGGGCCTGGGCCTATCTGACAGAGCTTCCATGAGCTCCTCTGACCCCTCCACTTCTGCCACAAATCTAACCCAGCCTGAGGCCTAGATCCATCCAGGGCCTCCTTGGGCCTCTCCTGCCCCACATTAAAACATGCCATGACTTTGAAGCACCCTCCCCAGACCCCATTTATCTCCTTAATGTTGTCCTTGAAAAATCCTTAGGGGCAAGAACCAAGCCCAACTGATGATGGCCCTGCTCTAGGTACTTTAAAAATAAAGCCATTTGTTGCAAGGAAAACGCTGATTGTCAAAGTCATGTGCCATTAACTTTTGGATCCTCAAAGCAAAGGGGAAAAAAGCATACCTTATCAAAGCAGATGTTTTAATGTAGGAACCACACATAAATGACACAATTAAGTTAAATTACATTAAATTAAATTAAGTTCCACATTCCAAAAGATTAATTTTCTATTTGTGATGTAAACTATGCAATACCAGTAAACATTTTCATTTCTATTTAGTAATGAATTCTACTTTATTTAATAAAAGACATAGTATCTTTTCATACATTATCAAACATAAAAGTACAGCAATATAAAATGAAATAGTAAAGGACTTTGTAACGAAGTGATTTATCAAGGTTTATACTAGGAATTATCATGGGAGATCCTAGAGTCTAGACTTGGGTTGTTACAAATCATGAGTAAAGATTGAGCTAGACAAGGAAAGATTGATTACTGCTGTCACTTTTTCATTGTAGAAAGCTCATGTAGTAACATCTTTGGCACCAGATACAGGTGTTATTTTAATTAGAATGTCCAAGTTTAGAGAAATGCATGTAGCTGAATCCCACTGTATTTGTAAATGTTATTATTTCTTAATTATATTTGATTCTGTCTGCTCATCTACACATAGACACATTGCAGATGGACATTAAATTGAGTAGCATTTATATAACAGTCCTGTTTTTTTCTAATCTTTATAGCATTGTTCTGGCATATTTTCGCATTATAATTCAGTTGACCTCTAACATTCTCCTTTTTGTCTTAATTGTTTATCAAGTAATTTTCTTGCTAACCAAATGACTTGACTCTCCTAAATTTTTCCTGTGCAGTTTTTATAATTTCCCATGCTTCAACAACGCTCTGCCTTCTGTTGAGTTGGCAATTAATCATCATAAATCTGCTGACAGAAGTCTGCTTTACACCTTGTAGAATATGCCTTATGTTACAGCCTCACTGTTCTCTATAATTTATGGGAAATCAGTATTTACAAATAGAGCTATGTCTGAACTGGAAGTAGAGAGTTTTGGAAAACAGAACACAATACAATTTGTTTTTATTTTGGTTATTTAAGAAAGAAAAAAATATATAGAAGCCTAGAAAGTGACTACATGTAGTGAAGTATCCGAGACTGATGTCCAACGATATCCTTTCTTTCCATCACTAAAGATCTTCTGTGTTGTCCAATAATATTTTTCTCTACCACTTCCCAGTGATTATGTTTCACCTTTCTGAGAATAAATAATTTTCTAAATTTACTGGTGAGTTTTTCCTTCTCCTAGAACTTATTTTCCATCAAAATATTCCTCCCTCTATTCTTTTGAGTTATACGAGTATTTTTCTATGTCCTACCCTGCAGGGTGCACAAATGTATACTTAAGTCTCTTCTGTTAGGTCTTATGTTGCAAACTCCACATAGGTACAAAATCACAAGAAAAAAGTAGGGTCACATTAGTCAAGGTTAGGCAGAGAGACCATCATAGGATCAAGCTTTCAACTTCACTTAACAGGTGGTACAGCATTTTTTGAAAAACACCATTATGTGCTGTAGCTCATATTTTAATCATAGGTCTGAAGAAAGCAAATTTTTTTGAAACTTTTTGATATGCTTTAAAAAGAAGAAAATGCCAAAATAGATAGCACTTATCTTGCACAAACTAAGCAGTCCATTTCCTTAGTGCCAAGAAACTGCTGAAGCCAATATCAAGCTCGACAAGATTCATGTTTTGCTGAAAATCTTTTTCAGAGGCATTAATTATGCCAGCAGGAAAGTGACTCACTCACTATTGAAAACATATGAAATATGTAATAAATTTATGAATAGAATTACATTTTTCATACAAAATAGCTTACCCACCAGAAACCTACTGGTTTGATGGCAAAAATCTTAATAGATATGTGCAATAGGCAGTGTCCATCTTAGAATCAGAAGGAACGGTCTCTTTTTATGTCACTATGGGCCTCATTTTCTAAGCAGCTCGCACGCGATAAGGGAACTTTCGCACGCGAAAAGTCCCTTATCGCGTGCGATACCAAGATGGGGGCAGAGTCGGGGCAGAGTGGGCTCCGGAAGAGGAGGAGTCGGGGCGTCACCTGGGCCGACTCTGCGCCGACGCCGCGGTCGGCGAAAAGGTAAGGCCCTTTTTGTGTCCTATTTCGCTCCCAATAGCTACACTTCCTATGGTGGCGCTATTGGGTGCGAAACCGGCAGCAATCGCACCGTGACGGTGCGATCGCTGCTGGCTAGTGCAGGCCCGCCCCCTGTTTCGGCCCCCCACCCCTCATTTCCTAAAGTATCGCAGGCCTGCGATACTTTAGGAAATGATGCCCTATATATTGAATGTGGGGAACAAAAATCTAACCAATCAGGCAAGGGCATATAAAAATGTGACCAATAACAGACAAGATTGATTCCCAAAGGGTGAACATAATTTAAAATAGTTTGTTCTTTAATATTCATGGACGACATTGTCTCCACCTCTCATTGATGGAGATACCTTCTCAGTGATAGTCCATTACAAATCTGAGAAACAGTGTTGAAAGATTAAGTGATGTTTAACCATTGGAGAACTTTATTTTTTGGTGTTCAGATAACCTTGGTGTTCATGTAACCTTGTTCTGATAACACATTTGGTGTGGCCAATGTATAACACTAAACATGCGTATTGAATGATATATATCACATTATTGGAGTTAGTCAGTGTGTGCATTTCATCTATACTGAACATGTGTGATTGGATGTTTGGCATAATTTGCCCTGGATGGTGGTGTTTCACAAATCACAGTTGTTATATGAAAAATGGCCCTTCTGTATATCCAAGAGAGAGAATAGACAAATACCTGGTAATAAAGCTCTTACAACATGGTCTCTAATATTGGTCCTCTACTGTAGGATATGATGGAGGGGTTCTTCAGAAAAAATAGGATAGAATTTGAGAATGTGCCAGCGGTGTTTGATGCTCTGAGCAACAAGTGCCGATTTATCTGAATATTGAAGAACACATATAGGGGTAGATTTTAAAACAACATGCATGCGCTTCCCGGCGTGCACACACGGACGCTCTGATTTTATAACATGCGCGCGCCGGCATGCGAATGTTATAAAATCTAATGGCTGCACGCACATGGCACTGGATTTTATAATCTGCGCACATATGTGCGGGCGGTGCGCACAAAGGGAGGAGAATTTAAGCAAACTCTGCAATGGCTACGCATTCGGGCTTTCCCCAGTTCCCTCCCAGTCCACTCCAATTAAGGAATGGACTGATAGGGAACTTCCCTACCCCCCTACCTAAACTCCCACCTCTCTTCCCCTCTCCTCCCTATCCCCTAAACCCTACCTATCGTTTTTTGGTTTTTTTAGAACTTAATTTTGGTCCCCTGTGGTAGAAAAATGGGTATGGCATGAATGCATGTGACGGCAGGAGCTCTATGATGATATAAGGGGCATGGCAGATAGGCGGAACAGTAGCAGAAAGTCCCTATGGATATATATATATGTGGGGCATAGTAGGTAAGCAGAACAGTAGCAGCATAACCGGTACAGTGGTCTAAGTGGTATGGCAAGTATGCATGGGACAGCAAGACCCCTTTGGTGGTACATCTGGAGCATGGCAGGTTAGCAAAGCAGTAGCAGCAAGACTCATAAAGTAGTATAAGGGGCATGACAGGTAGGCGTAGCAGCAGCTAGATCATCATGGTGATTTCAGTCATTTTGCCACTCTCATGGAAATGCTGGAAACCCAAGCAAAGGCAGATTGATTTTCATAAAGATTAACTTTTCCATCACCTGTTGTGCAGCCTTGAGCAATGAGAGCTCACAATGTCTCCTGCTATTGAAAAGTCACCTTTACTGTGTTTACTAGTTGGTGGGCAGGAAAGATAGCACTGCACCATTTTGGATAGGATTGGCCAGAATGCAGCTATGTGTGCCTAATATGCCAGCACTTCTGTGTCCTTGTCCTCATTGGCTCTGCAAGTTAGCATCTCAGAAAAATTTGTGTTGAGGTCGCCTTTGCTGGCTGGGCTGAGTATCTTTCTTGCCATCTGCTTTAGCTGTGGCCTGTGTCAGAATAGATGTTTTTTTTATGAGCAAGATGACTTTGGTATATTGAAGTGAGGGAAGAAGTGGCAGATGACAGGGTGCTGCTCTTGCTTCACTACTGTCTGAGATGGCTGCCGTTTCGTGTACTGCACCCTGACTCCACCTCTGACTCTAGCACTCCTCTTGATCAGGCCTGGATTTGCCAGTAGGCACACTAGGCTTGTACCTTAGGGTAGCAAAATTGTGGGGGGGGGGGCAAGAGGCCAGCTGAACATGTGTTTCTCCCAGTTCTGCTGAATCTCACATAGTAAAGAATGGCCTGCTTTCTGCTCAAAACCCTCCCCTTCCAGTGCGGAGGGCAAGAAGGAAGTGATGAGGCTAGAAGAAATAGAGGAAAGAAAAACTCCATATTCAAGCCCTTCTTCTCCTGTCCTGTATAGGAAATGGGAGGAGGGAGGTGAGGCCACAGCACACAGCAGGAAGCCAAGTAAAGTCACTCTGTGCTCTAACCCTGCCCCTCTCCTTCTGCTCTTCATGGACTTAAGAGGAAGAGAAGGAGGTGAGTGTGGAGTATAATGTGCAGAACAAAGATGACTGGGTTGTCTTTTGTTTGAAGAGGATGTATGGAGAGGGGAAGAAAAATGGAGGCAACAGCGCCAACCTTTCTTAGAGGCAGAACAATTTTAAATTTGTCACTGCTCTTGATAGACCTTAACTACCAGCATCTCCTTCAAGAATGTGAAATGCTGGGACTGTAGGGCAAGATTCCCTTTCACCTGAGGATCACAGTGTAGAGAGCATGTCTGCCTGACTTCTGTGCGTTATAAACTCCCTTCCAACTGCTGCTGAAAGAAGTCCAGACACCACAACACCTCTGCTGACATTCTATTTTGCTAATGGAAGCTCTCTAACATTTCCTCCAGAATATTTATTATGGGGCATTTTACACCTATCTCTATTTCCAGAGACAAATCGTGAAGGGGTGTCTGCTGCTACACAAACCTCTGCAGCATCATATAAGTGGAATTCCAGTGCGTGCCAATATCTTGAATGAGAAGTTTGTAAAGCATCCGGACTTCTTCCTGCCTTTTATGGAGAAGCTGCCCCTTCATAAAAAAAATTATTTATTTAAAAGAATTTATTGATCATGCCCTCCAATATTCAGGACGGTTTACAAATAAAACAAGCACAATAAGGTAAAAATATGAGTACATTATAAAATTATACAAATAAAAATACAAATAAAAACATAAAATATCAGCGGATACACAGAAGAAAAAACAGACTATAAAATGTATTTTATTTATTTAAAAGAATGTATGATTCTAAGGAAGTGCCCTATTATTTTCCTGCACTACTCTATCAGCTTCTGCAGGAGTACATTCCCACATTCCCCAGGGCTTCCTTCACTGTCAGGTGCAGTGAGTGTGCAAAACAATGGATGCCATGAAAACCCCACCACTCTGTTACTTTTACCATATTTCAGCATTGTCTGTGAAATAGAGACCTGCGTTTAAACTCCTGGCTCTCTGTTTTAACTGCCTACACTACAACATTTCTCTTATGACTGAAATAATATGAAACAAGGTATGGGGGGGGGGGCACACATCAAATGGACATGCAGCAAATCCCACCTGCATCCTATTGCTCCATCCTTGCTAGAGCTGTTGCCTACCCCTACATCCGCCAAATCCCACTAGAGTGCCATAAGGAAGAGATTAGGGAGTGTACTGTTCATTAGGGATGTGAATCGTGCTTCTGACAATTGAAAATATTGTACGATATTTTCAAAGTCGTCAGAAATCGGGGGCTCCCCGAAACCAATAGGAAAACCCCATGAAATTGTTCGTGGGGTTCTCTTATCGTTTTGGGGAAGGGTGGGAAAAACGGCACACCAAAACAATCCTTATACCCACCCCGACCCTTTAAAACTGATCCCTTAGCTTCCCCCACCCTCCCGAACCCCCCCAAAACTGGTGGTCTATTGGGTGTCCTGGGAGCGATCTCCCGCTCTCGGGCCGTCGGCTGCCACTAATCAAAATGGCGCCGGGCCCTTTGCCCTTACCATGTGACAGGGTATCCATGCCATTGGCCAGCCCCTGTCACATGGTAGGAGGAATGGATGGCCAGCTCCATCTTTAAAAATGGTATGGGCCATCCAGTGCTCCTACCATGCTCCATATTCCCCTTTTTAGCCCTTTTCCTCTGGTCAGTTTTCTCAGTGGAGAAAGATAAACAGTGGAGTGCCTCAGGGATCTGTACTAATAGTTTTTTAAATGATCTGGAAAAGAGAATGATAAATAAGGTGATGAAATTTGCAGATGACACAAAATTATTCAGAGCTGTTAAAATACAAGCACAGGGCCAGAATTTATAACATGCGCATGGGCATAGATTTGTTCGCGTCGGGTTGTGCAGCCACGCACATGTTATAAAATCCATGGTCGGCGCACGTAGGGGGTGCACAATTGTGCGCCAAGCTGCCTACCTCTGGAACGGAGGTAGGCAGCTCCGATTTCGGAGGGAACTTTTTTTCCACCCTCCGCACCTTCCCCTATCTAACCCACCCCCAAGCCCTAACTAAACCCCCTCTGATCTTTATTGAAGAAGTTACGCCTGCCTCTGGGCAGGTGTAACTTGTGCATGCTGGCTCTCCATCCCCCGGCCCGGTGGCTGTTCTGGAGGCCTCGGTCCTGCCCCCGGAACGCCCCTATGCCAGCTCCCCACCCACAGCCCCATCCCCAGAATGCCCATTTTTTCAAGCCCTGGGACTTACGCCCGTCCCGGGGCTTGCGCTCGCCGCCAAGCCTATGCAAGATAGGCTCGGTGCACGCAGGGGTAGGCATGGATAGGTTTTCGGGGGTTGTGCGCATATCTTACATGTGCAACCCTTTGAAAATCTGCCCCAGATTGTGGTAAATTGCATGAGGACCTTGCGAGTCTAGAAAACTGGGCATCCAAATGGGAGATGAAATGTAATGTGAACAAGTGCAAAGTGATCTACATAGGGAAAAACAATCTATGCTGTAGTTACACAATGCTAGGTTCCAAATTATGAGTTATTTTATTTATTTATTTATTTAACACTTTTTTATACCGACCTTCATAGTAATAACCATATCGGATCGGTTTACATAGAACAAGGGTATAACTGAAGCAATAAATAAAATAGTAACTAACAAGAGAGGAGAATAAGGCAAAGTTACATTTAACAAGGAGTAAAAACTTGGGAAGCTTAAAGCTGGAAGAAAGAAAGGCAGGAGGAATTATAACATAATACAAAAGGAATTTAGGTTAGAGCATAATGTGCTTTAACCTGTGATTGTACTTCGTTCAAAAGGATAGTGGACCTCTATCCTCTATGACCATGAGAGATAAAATATGATTAGTGATTGTCTGGAGGGTCATCGAAAGCTTGGTGAAATAGCCACGTCTTGAGTTTTTTTCTGAACGTAGTTAGACAAGGTTCTAATCGGAGGCCTGAAGGAATATTGTTCCATATAGCTGGTACTGCTATTGAAAAAGCTCTGTGTTTTGTAGAGGAAAGGCGTGAGGCTTTGGTAGGGGGGAAATTCAATGTGCCTTTGTGAATATCTCTAATTGGTCTGTTGGAAGAGTGTAATTTGAAGGGGATTTCAAGGTCGAGATGGAGTTGATGATGGATAGATTTGTGTATTAGGGTGATTGATTTGTAGAGGAATCTAAAATGTACTGGTAACCAATGTAGTTTTCTGAGGATGGGTGAAATGTGATCTCCACGGCTGGTGTTGGTTAGTAATCTCGCTGCCGCATTTTGTATCATCTGCAGTGGTTTAGTGGTCGATTTGGGGAGGCCGAGGAGAAGGGCACTGCAGTAGTCTATCTTGGCAAATAGTAGCGCTTGGAGGACTGTCCTAAAGTCTTGGAAAAAAGAAGTGGTTTGAGTCGTTTCAGAACCTGGAGTCTATAAAAGCAGTCTTTGGAAGTGGTGTTGACCATTTTCTTTAGGTTTAGTCTATTATCCAGCAGTACCCCTAGATCTCTCACATGCTTGTGGGTGATGAGTGTGTTGTGTGAGGATGATAGGTGAATATTTTCATCGTTTGAAGAAATGAGGAGGAGCTCCGTCTTCGAGGCATTAAGGACCAAGTTTAGTCTATTGAGGAGGTTGTTGATAGATATAAGACAGTTATTCCAATGGGTGAGCGCTTTTGAAATAGATTCTGTAATGGGGATTAGTATCTGCACGTCGTCAGCGTACAGATAATGAATTAAATTAAGGTCGGTCAGCAATTGGCATAGGGGGAGGAGGTAAATATTGAAAAGGGTTGGAGATAGGGATGATCCTTGTGGCATGCCAAGGGTGGATTTTGTTAAAGGTGATTCTTTATTATTGATTTTAACTTTGAATGATCTGTTGCAGTTACTACCCAGGAAAAAGATCTATGTGTTATAATGGACAATACATTGAAATTGTCGACTCAGTGTGCTGCAGCAGTCAAAGAAGTAAACAGAATGTTAGGAATTATTATAAAAGGCATAATGAATAAAATGGAGAATATCATAATGATTCTGTATTGCACCATGGTGAGACCACACGTTTACTGTGTGCAATTCTGGTCGTCACATCTCAATAAAGATATAGTTGCACTAGAAAAAATACAAAGAAGAGTGACCAAAATGATAGAAGGGATGGAACGGCTCCCCTATGAGGAAAAGCTAAAGAGGATAGGGCTGTTCAACATGGTGAAGAGATGTCTGATGAAGGATATGATAGAGGTCAATAAAATCATTAGAGGACTAGAATGGGTAAATGTGAATTGGTTATTACCCTTTCAGATAAAACAAAGGCTAAAGGGCATTGCTCAATTTAACAAATAGCACATTTAAAACAAATTGGAGAAAATTATTTTTCACTCAACATACAATTAAGGTCTGGAATTTATTGCCAGAGGATGTGGAAAAGGAAGTTAGTGTAGCTGGGTTTAAAAAAGATTTGAAGAAGTTCCTGGAGGAGAATTCCATAAACTGCTATTAATCAAGTTGACCTAGGGAATAGCCACTGCTTATTACCAGCATTAGTAGCTAGGGATGTGAATCGTTTTCCATATCGTCTTAACGATAGAAATCGTGTGGCAGGGCAAGAAAATCGTCTTAGGCACGATTTTTTAGTTAAAAAATCGTTAAAAATCGTTTTTTCCGATTAGTGCGCACTAACTCGAGTTAGTGCGCACTAACGGGAGTTAGTGCGCACTAACTGGGAGTTAGTGCGCACTAACTGAAAATGATACAATTTGACACTTTTCAGGTCAGTTAAGGTCAGTTTAGGAATGAATATGTATTCCTATTGGCTGCCCTCTTATTTATTCATGTTACCAAGTTTCCTACTGACAGTATATGGGGGATGGGAAATGGAAACAGTTGGTAGCTTGACAAAACAAGTAATGTGATCAGTCAATGTGACTAGAACTTGTGCCCTAACCCTGATACCAGGGGTATTGTGATCTTCCTGCACGCAGTGCCCTATCCCTATTAATACCAGGAGTGTTGTGATCTTCCTGCACACAGTGCCCTATCCCTAATACCAGGGGTGTTGTGATCTTCCTGCACACAGTGCCCTATTCCTGATACTGGGGGTGTTGTGATCTTCCTGCACACAGTGCCCTATTCCTGATACCGGGGGTGTTGTGATCTTCTTGCACACATCCCGATATCAGGGATAGGGCACTGCATGCAGGAAGATCACAACACTCCTGGTATTAATAGGGATAGGGCACTGCATGCAGGAAGATCACAACACTCCTGGTATTAATAGGGATAGGGCACTGCATGCAGGAAGATCACAACACCCCTGGTATCAGGGATAGGGCACTGTGTGCAGGAAGATCACAATACCCCGGAGGAGTGAGGGTCAGGCAGCTCCCCCCTGTCTGTGAAGCCAGCCTCTCACTAGTAATGCAGGGAGGGAGCTGTCTCAGACTTCACCATCCTCCCCCCCCCCCTTACCCACACACCATTCACTAGCTGGGACATGGGGGAAGTCAGGAGTGAGGGTCAGGCAGCTCCCCCCTGTCTGTGAAGCCAGCCTCTCACTAGTAATGCAGGGAGGGAGCTGTCTCAGACTTCACCATCCACCCCCCCCCCTCACCCACACACCATTCACTAGCTGGGACATGGGGGAAGTCAGGAGTGAGGGACAGGCAGCTCCCCCCTGTCTGTGAAGCCAGCCTCTCACTAGTAATGCAGGGAGGGAGCTGTCTCAGACTTCACCATCCTCCCCCCCCCCCTCACCCACACACCATTCACTAGCTGGGACATGGGGGAAGTCAGGAGTGAGGGTCAGGCAGTTCCCCCCTGTCTGTGAAGCCAGCCTCTCACTAGTAATGCAGGGAGGGAGCTGTCTCAGACTTCACCATCCTCCCCCCCCCCCCTCACCCACACACCATTCACTAGCTGGGACATGGGGAAAGTCAGGAGTGAGGGTCAGGCAGCTCCCCCCTGTCTGCGAAGCCAGCCTCTCACTAGTAATGCAGGGAGGGAGCTGTCTCAGACTTCACCATCCCCCCCCCTCACCCACACACCATTCACTAGCTGGGACATGGGGGAAGTCAGGAGTGAGGGTCAGGCAGCTCCCCCCTGTCTGTGAAGCCAGCCTCTCACTAGTAATGCAGGGAGGGAGCTGTCTCAGACTTCACCATCCTCCCCCCCCCCCTCACCCACACACCATTCACTAGCTGGGACATGGGGGAAGTCAGGAGTGAGGGTCAGGCAGCTCCCCCCTGTCTGTGAAGCCAGCCTCTCACTAGTAATGCAGGGAGGGAGCTGTCTCAGACTTCACCATCCACCCCCCCCCCCTCACCCACACACCATTCACTAGCTGGGACATGGGGGAAGTCAGGAGTGAGGGTCAGGCAGCTCCCCCCTGTCTGTGAAGCCAGCCTCTCACTAGTAATGCAGGGAGGGAGCTGTCTCAGACTTCACCATCCTCCCCCCCCCCCCCCCCACCCACACACCATTCACTAGCTGGGACATGGGGGAAGTCAGGAGTGAGGGTCAGGCAGCTCCCCCCTGTCTGTGAAGCCAGCCTCTCACTAGTAATGCAGGGAGGGAGCTGTCTCAGACTTCACCATCCACCCCCCCCCCTCACCCACACACCATTCACTAGCTGGGACATGGGGGAAGTCAGGAGTGAGGGTCAGGCAGCTCCCCCCTGTCTGTGAAGCCAGCCTCTCACTAGTAATGCAGGGAGGGAGCTGTCTCAGACTGGTATCAGGGTTAGGGCACTGTGTGCAGGAAGATCACAACACTCCTGGTATTAATAGGGATAGGGCACTGTAAGAGATGACTGTAGTAGATTGAATAAAGATCTGATGTTTCTGCTCTCCTCACACCAAACAAAAACAACACACAAGCAGAGAAGCCCTTCTTACAAAGCTGAGCTAGTGAGTTAAGTAGGAGGAAAAGTAAACATACTGGTGCCAGTGTGGCTACTTAAAAAATACACTTACCAACAATCAATTACATATATTTGAACTGTGTACAGTTCCAGCCAGGACCACCTTTCTAAAATGCACAGTGATTGGCAAATTCAACATGCACTAGCATTTCAGGTGCCTGCTAACAAAAATAATAAACAAACAAGTTCTAGTCAGGTGAGTGCTGATCATTACATTACTTTTTTTGTCAAGCTTCCAACTGTTTCCATTTCATATCCCCCCAACCATATTGGTAACATCAATAGATAAGAGCACAGCCAGCCAATAGGAATACATACATACATATTCATTCCTAAGTGACCTTTACTGACCTGGGAAGTGTGAACACTTTGTTTCATTTTCTGTTGGTGTTCGTTAGTTTCCAGTTCCATTTCCCATCCCCCCAACCATCACCTCAGTGGTAACCTTGGTAACATCAATAGATAAGAGGGCAGCCAGCCAATAGGAACACATATTCATTCCTAACTGACCTTCAGTGACCTGGAAAGTGTTTATTTGTATCATTTTCAGTTAGTGCGCACTAAATCGAGTTAGTGCGCACTAACGGGGAGTTAGTGCGCACTAACACGATTTAACGATAAATCGTTAGAATTTCTATTGTATCGTGTTCTATAACGATTTAAGACGATATAAACATTATCGGACGATAATTTTAATCGTTGAAAAACGATTCACATCCCTATTAGTAGCATGGGATTTATTTAATGCATGAGTACTTGCCAGGTACTTATATCCTTGCTTGGCCTCTGTTGGAAACAAGATGCCAGGCTTGATAGACCCTTGGTCTGACCCAATATAACAACTTTTTGTGTTCTTATGTTCTTTTACCTAGAGTGGCAGAAGGGACCACCACTAAGCTAGTACTGCCACACTCCTGTGATGCCAATACTAGTTGGTGCTGCTTCTCCAGATGATATGGCAAACCAGTGTTTGAGATGCCCCGTTTGCTTCCCTCAACTTATATCCTTTGTGCTGTGAATACACAGAATGAAACATGAGTCCTCCCCAATTTTGAAGTGTCTCCAGATCAGGGATTTCTTCCATTATCCCTTCTCCATATCCTTGCACGATCCCTTCTTTATAATTCTTGGGGGCAGATGCTGGCACTGGATTTGAGATAGTGGATGCAAAAGAACAATGTCAGGGGCATCCCTCATATTCTCTACCCGCACTGCCTACACTTACTCACATGCTCAATTTCTTCCATCTCCCCCATCAATGAAATGGATGCTACAATGCTATTGTAAACTCCTCTCAATGTCTTCTTCTAGTAGCTTTCCAGTATCTTGTGATGCAGGGAATCTGATACAACATCCTACTTTGAATGAAAATATTGGGCCATAGCTGCTGCTTTGTTCAGGTCACCCCAGAGCTCTCATTAACATCTGCTGTTTTGTATGCCATTACTATTTTTGCCTCCACTACCTTCTGTGGGAGGGCATTCCATACATCCACCACTAATTTCAAGAAAAAATATTTCTCAGCATTGTTCTTGTATCTACCACCTTGGAGCGTCATAGCATGACACCTAGTTCTACAACTTCATTTACTTGTACACTAATGATATTTTTCAGGTATTTTAATGTATATATTACAGTATGATTTCCCAGCTCATATTGTATTTAGGCCATCAAATGTCATCTCATGGCTTCTGATGCAGGCTCTATACCATTTTCATTAACTTTCTCTGGGCCACTTCTATTCTATCTCTATACTTTCTGAGATATGGCTTCTAAAACTGAACACCAGTTGGACAGAATATTTTATTTAAGTTCAAATACCTGTAGAATGGCATGATCACCTCCTTTTTTCTGTTGGTTATACCTTTCCTTATGCATTCCAGCTGTGACAGTAATTAATAAGCAATAGTAGCTTGTGATCTATCTAATGTTTGGGTACCTTTCAGGTACTTGTGATTTGGATTGGCCACTGTTGGAAAAGGATACTGGGCTTAATGAACCCTTGGTCTGACCCAGTATGGCATATCTTATGTTCTGCGAAGAGAAACAAGCTGATCGGTAAAAAGCAGCCTTTATTAGACTGGGCTTAATCTAATAAAGGCTGCTTTTTACTGATCAGCTTGTTTCTCTTCGCTTATCAGCATTTTTGATCGGCTTCCGATTTGTTTTCTTGGTCCATATCTTATGTTCTTACTTTCTGACTCTTGACAGCACTCTACTTTGCTACCTTGAAATCATCAGTTACTATCATCCTGGGGTCTCTCTCCTAGTCAATGCACATCAGTTCTTTACCCACTCTCCATTTTTTTTGCATTCAATTTTAACTGCACAGTATTTGAGCATGCCTTGTTTTCTTAGATTACTTCTTTTTTTTCTCTCTCCTCCCTCAAGGGCTTTGATTCTATTACAGATGTTAGTGTCATCCACAAAAAGAAAACTTTTCCTTCTCCACAATAAAACTCAGAAAGATATTGAGCAGAATCAGCCCTAGCACCAATCCCTGAGGCACTCCACTAATTACTTTTCTTTCCTCAGAGTGAATTTTATTTACCACTATCCTCTGTTGTCTCACTCAACTTATATCTAAGGGGTGTGCTGTTTCTTTTTCTTTTTTCATGTTTTTTTTGTTTAATTTATGTTTTTTTGCTTTATTTCATTTTAGCATGCACTAAATAGTTTTAGCATGCACTATTAGTTTTAGTGTATGATGTGCTAAAACCAAAGATGTAGAAAAAATTAAACAAAACTAAGTTATGTTTGTTTGACTTTCATACTAAAAATATCCACCAAGGAATGTAATGATAATAACAAAAGTAAATTAGTATATTCTTCAATCTTCCCATAATGAACCAAAACTATCAAGGATATCTACATCCTAACATGCATCTTGTAGACTAAAGGAATTGTTTTAGTAATTATTTTAAATAATTTCAAATCAAATTAAATTTTTTTCAGTGAGCGTTTCAAGCAAAAAAGATGAGGATTACAGTATTGGATTTAGCATTGGATCATTGGCACTACAATAAAGAATTATATTTTTCCCTGACGAAGGATTGATTCTGAAATGTGGCCATGTTGGTAGAGCAAGTAAGGGGGTTGTTTTCAAAAGCGATCGTACGCGAAAATGGACTTTTTGCATGCGAATCACTAAATGGGGGTGGAGTCACTAAATGGGGGCGATCACTAAATGGGGTGGAGTCGGGGCGGCGTTGGCCCCGGAAGAAGAGGAGTTGGGGTGGCACTGGGGCAGACGCCGTGAAGACATTGCAGATGGAAAAAAGGTAGGAACCTTTTTCACTGCCACTAGCACGCCCAATAGCACCACCTTTTACGATGGCACTATTGGGTGCGAAAGCCGGCAGCGATAGCACTGCGGAGGGAGCATGATGCACAAACTCAGGAAGTCTATGCCAAGCATATGATGCAGACAGGTGGAAAGCACAGAGTCAAATGTTGGAGGTAAAGGAGAAGGGCATAGACAAGAGTCACTTGCCTAATAAGCAACGTTCATGAGGAGGTTTTTTTTAGAGAAAGGAGATAAGAAGCAGAGAGGAACTGCAGAATAAAGGTTCTTATAGATGAGTTATAGTAGCTTGGAATGTATGCAGAAATGGATAGGGAGCCTTTGTATTTAGGGATGTGAATCGGGTGCCCGATCGTTTCCGCTATCAGGATCGTCTGGCCGTGGGAAAAAATCATTTTCCCGCATTTCCTCAGTTTTTTTTTTTAGTGAAAAATAGTTTTTCAGGTTAGTGCGCACTAACATGAGTTAGTACGCACTAACCTGAAAAATGATTTTTACGAAAAATCGGGGGTAAAATTGATCGTTTCCTTCTTTTAACCGATTTTTAACGAATTTAGAAATATCGTACAATATTTCAATTCATTAGAAAATGATTCACATCCCTATTTGTATTGACAATGTAAAAAAGGTGATAGCTAAAGCCAGAAGATTGCTGGGCTGCATAGAGAGAGGAATAACCAGTAAGAAAAAGGAGGTGATAATCCCCTTGTACAGGTCCTTGGTGAGGCCTCACCAGGAGTACTGTGTTCAGTTCTGGAGCCTGTATCTCAAAAAGGATAGAGAGAGAATGGAGGCGGTCCAGAGAAGGGCAACCAGAATGGTGTGGGGGGTCAGTATCTATAGATTTATCAGCAGAGGCTTAAGGATCTAAATATGTATAACCTGGAACAGATGAGCTGTAGAGGAGATATGATGTAGGCCTTCCGATATCTGAAAGTTTTTAATGATGCCCACACTTCAAACCTTTTCATTGGAAAGAAATCAGTAGAAACAGGAGTTACAAAATGAAACTCCAGGGGGACGACAACTTAGAACCAACACCAGAAAATATTTCTTCACAGAGAGGGTAGTGGATGCCTGGAATGCCCAAAGTGGCATGGGCTAAATACTGTGGATTCCTTATGGCAAGAGAATGGAAATGAAGAAAAGGATGAATGGAAATAACTTGTGGCAGTTATTTAATCAATAAGCCTTGATGCTTTTGACACAACTACATCACTCTCCGCTTTAATCAATAAGCCTTGATATTTTTTATGCAAATGCAACATTGTTCTCCATGTCAATGACAGGAGGAAAAGGGGAGTTGGATTCAGACAAAAACCAATGAGGTCCCCAACTTTTATGGTCTGGGGAACTGATAAGAATGGGGGTAACTTGCAAGGAGCAGCAATTACTATTCTTAACAGAAAGCAAGGGATTACTACCCTTAACCAATAAGCCTTGATGCTTTTGACACAACTACATCACTCTCCGCTTTGATGGCCATAGGGTGTGGAGGAATTGGATTCAGATGACAACCAATATGGGCTCTGAATTTTATGGTCTGGGGTACCGATACGCAAACATAAGTGAAAAAGCACAGGACTGCTTCTATGACCAAGTCCATAAGCAAAACAGGTCAGCACTGTCTGAATTATCAAAAAGGCTCATCACCCACTAAAAATGTTGCTAGGATTAAATGATTTACAGGTTATCATAATGCTTGGGAATATCTGCATGGAGCGGCAGTTGCTATCCTTAAGGCAAACATGGAGGTAAGCTGTACGGCATGGCAGATAGTACCATAAGAAGCTTGTTGGGCAGACCGAATGGACCATTTGTCCTTTTCTGCCATCATTACTATGTTACTATGTTTAATTTTGAGAAGAGGAGTTATATGGGTATACCGACTTTGGCAAAATATAAGTTGCACAGCTGAATTTTGGTTAGATTGTAGTAGAGAGAGATGGTTCACTGGGATACCTTTGAGGAGCAGATTGTAGTAGTCTTAGTGGAAGTTGAAAAGAGAGTAAATAAGCTTCTGGTAGTGTGTTCATAAAGGATTGGATGGATTCATAAATTCAATATCATTCCTTCCCTGATGGATTCAATTTTTTCTGAGATCACCTTGGATGTAGTCCAGGATATATTAGCTCATTTAAAAGCATTTTTCCCATGGACACAGAATGAAAGAAAAGTCTTAGTAAATCAGGCCCATAGTTTCAAAGAAGTTGGCAGAGCCAAGAGGAAAAGAAACTAATATGAACAGTTTAGCTTACACATGCTATATTGTGTTGAGTGTGCAGCCGAAAGATTTGTATTTCAGTTTGTTTCTTTTCATTTGGGTGCTTGTTTTTGTTTGTCTTTCTTTAGTTCTTTTTTTTTTTTATAATTATTTTATGATTATCATTTTCAGAACTTTAAATTGCTCGCATAACCCTTAAAAAAAAACCCATGCGTGCGCCAAGCCTATTTTGCATAGGCTCGGCGGCGTGCGCAAGCCCCGGAACGCACGTAGTCCTGGGGCTCGCAAAAATTGGCGGGGGTGTGGGCGGGGCCACAATCTGGGGGCATATCCGGGGGCATGGCGATGATCCAGGGGTCAACAAAATAAGGTGGGTGAGATTTAGGTAGGGCTGGGGGGTGGGTTAGATAGGGGAAGGGAGGGAAAGGTGGGGGAAACAAAAAAAAAGTTCCCTCCAAGGCTGCTCTGATTTTGGAGCGGCCTTGGAGGGAACGGAGAAAGCCATTGGGACTCCCCTAGGGCTCGGCGCATGCAAGGTGCACATGTGTGCCACCCCTTGCGCGCCGACCCTGGATTTTATAACATGCGTGCGGCAGCGCGCGCATATTATAAAATCAGGTGTACATTTGTGCACACTGGGTAGCACGCACAAATGTACCCACCACGTGTAATTTTAAACATCTGCCCCTTTGTGTACATGCATTTGTGCTTTTTCTTCATGCAATTTCTTCATGCTCACAAACTTCCAAAAATGAATGCAAACAAAAATTTTGTTGTTTTTGGATGTACTGTTGATTCAATTTGGAATGAAATGAAAATAGACTTTTTCATTCTGAAAATGCATTACTTTCAAATAAACACACATTTTTATTTTCTATAGCATTCACAAATTATTTAGCATGTAATGTTTGTATTGTGCAAATGCTGTAGTGATTTAGGGTTAGCATGCACTCATATATTTTAATGAAGGCACTCAAGCATTTTGTGCATCACTAAGAACATAAGAACATAAGAAATTGCCATGCTGGGACAGACCAAGGGTCCATCAAGCCCAGCATCCTGTTTCCAACAGAGGCCAAAAACCAGGCCACAAGAACCTGGCAATTACCCAAACACTAAGAAGAACCCATGCTACCGATGCAATTAATAGCAGTGGCTATTACTACTACTTAAGCAACCTTTTAGCATTCACACATGTTTATCATGAATGTGACAGACTGGACAAGCCATCATTGAAATTACAGTGGTCTGTCTCTAGAGGGGGCTCAAGAGAGACAGAGTACCAAAAGTCACAGAGAAAGTGAGGTCACTCTGAAGCATAGTTATCTACACAATGTGGGGTAGATTTTCAAAGGGTTACACACATAATATATAAGTGTAACCCTTTAAAAACCCTCCTGCGAGCACTAAGCCTATTTTGCATAGGCTCGGCGGCGCGCGCAAGCCTCGGGCCGCGCATATGTCCTGGGGCTATGAAAAAGGGGCGGGGCGTGGCTGTGGGGCAGGGCCGGGGGCAGGACTGAGGCCTCTGGCACAGCGCCTGTGCCGGGGGATTGGAGCGCCGGCAGCTGGCCGGCGCGCGCAAGTTACGCCTGCCAGAGGCAGGCACAAATACTTGAAATAAGGTAAGGGGGGGATTTAGGTAGGGCTGGGGGGTGGGTTAGATAGGGGAAGGGAGGGGAAGGTGGGGGGAGTGGAAGAAAAGTTCCCTTGGAGGGAACGGGGCTCCCCTAGGGCTCAGCGTGCGCAAGGTGCACAAGTGTGCACCCCCTTGCGCACGCTGACCCTGGGTTTTATAACATGCGCACGGCAGCATGTGCATGTTATAAAATTAGGTGTGCATTTGTACGAGCCGGGTAGTGCGCACAAATGTACCCCGCGCGCGTGCTTCTTTAAAAATCTACCCCTGTAGTTCTAAGACAGTGTA
This sequence comes from Rhinatrema bivittatum, assembly GCF_901001135.1. Classification (NCBI taxonomy): domain Eukaryota; kingdom Metazoa; phylum Chordata; class Amphibia; order Gymnophiona; family Rhinatrematidae; genus Rhinatrema; species Rhinatrema bivittatum. The sequence goes on along the minus strand of NC_042617.1, from coordinate 83,722,359 downwards.
AGTTGTTTACAATGGTTCAATGGTGCAGACAATTAGGATACCGAACAAGCATCTAAAAAGAGTGTGCCTGCAGGAGGGTGGCAGGTGAGGTGAATAAGAAGTCACAGAGTCTGGGGTGCTTTGAGAATAATCTGTACCAAAGGTGCTGGAATGAAATCATATCCTTATGAGAACTGGGACAGCCAGCTGCTAGGAGGTGCAGCAGTGTGTTGATAAATAAAAATGAAAGTTGTTTTCCTATTTTGAGTCTGTGCTTTAAACCACTTCTATCTGATTGGAGAACCCATTAATTTGAACTAGACTACCTTACTGTGAAATGGAATGACTGTGCAAGAAATAAAGATATAGTGTAAATTATAGAGGTTTTCAGCCCCTCTATTAAATACAGCAATTTAAACCCCAAAATGATCTATAGTCATCTATTTAATAGCAGTATATATTTTACAAATATGTAAAACAATGTGGAAAAATATAGACTGTATCAGTATGATATGCTAATTTTAATCTACAGCCTTATGCTCACAGTGTGCTTTAAGCTGAATCATAAACACTGTATCTAAGTATAATCATATATGATTCACATAAAAAAACACCTATCAAAATATGACCTTATGAGTATCAAACAAAAAGTTTATAAATCCCAAAAAACTATAGTGAATCAGCACGTCACTTATCTCAAAGAAGTTCCACTAAAATGTGAATGCAAAGTGCTCATAAAACTGGAACCCCGACATTGGCAATATTTTGGTACAAACTGCCTGTCATTCAAGAGATCTGAAATACATTGTGAGGAACAGTATGAGAATCATAAACATTCAAAAGCCTAGTGGAAAATATAATTATAACTATTTAAAAGCCCATCTTACAATTGGACCTAAATGTGTCATAATGGCTCCAAGATGGCATTTGAGCTACGCCCTGTAAAACATTCACACCCTTATATTATGTCAAACCTACCCAATAAAAACTCCTGCCGAGATGACATCTCTTGTCAAACACAATCACGATGGTCAATATCACAAATAAACCATCCAATTGACTTCTTTATTTAAATCTGAAGTTTCCTCAGAGTTCAATTAAAAATCCTAAATTGATTTCTGTGTAATAGAAGATTTTAATCACAGAATCCTTCCATATGCTTTCGATAGGTTTCTCCAATAATGCAACATTTAAATCTTCAAAACAGTATTTCAGACTCTAAACAGCATAATACCAACAGAGCTTCTTTCTTTTCACAGCATACCTAGTATTTGTCTTCTACAGATAGCCTTACAACAGTGAATGCATTCTGCAAAATGCTGGTCCTTCCAAACTCTAAAATGACGCCATACCTCAGAAGTCTGTGGGATCTCCTTTTCCTTTGTGGATGCTTGGGTGCTGCTGCTGCTGGGGTTGAGCTTGAGGTTGAGAGTCCACCAAAAGGCAATGGGTAGCTCACCTCTCACACTGTCTAATACATGCTTTTCTTGAAGGGGTACTCTTTACGGATGTCTACATATTTTCTTTTGTGTCATTTTCATTTTGTGTTGTTATCTGTTTGTCTTTGTTTTTAAAATGGTTCGGGGGTGTTTATTTTGGGTTTCCCTAATTTTGGCGTTAGTGCGTGCTAATGGTACTTAGATGCACTAAAGGGTAGATTTAAAAATGTGCTCTCCAATTTTATAGCATGCGCACGTGTATGTGTGGGCGGCGTGCGCAAGAGGGGTAAACATATGCAAATTTGCGTAGTGACAAGATCGGGATTTCCCCAGTTCCCTCCCAGTCCACTCCAATTTAGGAGCGGAGTGGGAGGAAACTTTCTTACCCCCTACCCTAACCTCCCTTCCCCGTCCCCTCTCCTCCCTACCCTCTAAATTGCCTTTTTTTTTTTGGTACCTTTTATTCTACAAGTTACTTCAGGGCCTGACCTGAAGTAACTTGCGTGCTCCGGCAGCTGGCTGGCATTCGATGCTCCGGAACAGCGATGAATGACGCTATCCCGGCCCACCCATTTGTGAGGGCCCGGCACTAATGCGCGTATCGCCACTTACACGCGTGGCCGGGCCCTTTTTAAAATGCGTGCAGCGCACGCAGGGCCCAGACCACGCGTGTAAGTGGTGATTTCTATGCACGTGGCTGATTTAAAATCCGGCCATAACTGAAAATGTTACAGTAAGTTAAAAAGTGTCAATTGGGGATCAGTTCCTTAACTAGTGGTATGGATCAACATTCCCATTCACTGTCTCCTTTGTTTCTTGTTTGTGCTGCCAAAATTGCAACGTGGTGTTGTGGGGGGATGGCCAGTGCCTGGTAACAAATGTAAATAAACAAGTGATATAAAAAAATAATAGCATCAAGTTCTAATCAGCAAAAGTATGTATTGCTAATACATATTGGGGCGGATTTTCAGAGCCCTGCTCACCTAAATCCGCCTAAATCCGGGCGGATTTAGGCGAGCAGGGCCCTGCGCACCGGTGCGCCTATGTTCAATAGGCCTACCGGCGCGCGCAGACCCCGGGACTCGCGTAAGTCCCGGGGTTTTCCGAGGGGGGCGTGTCGGGGGCGGGCCCGAGCTGCGCTGCGTTTTGGGGGCGTGCTGGCAGCGTTTTGGGGGCGGGCCCGGGGGCGTGGTTATGGGCCGGGGCGGTCCGGGGTCGTGGCCGCACCCTCCGTACCCACCCCCAGGTCGCGTCCCGGTGCGCTAGCGGCCCGCTGGCGCGCGGGGATTTACGCCTCCCTCTGGGAGGCGTAAATCCCCCGACAAAGGTAAGGAGGGGGTTTAGACAGGGCCGGGCGGGTGGGTTAGGTAGAGGAAGGGAGGGGAAGGTGAGGGGAGGGCGTTAGAGGATTCCCTCCGAGGCCGCTCCGATTTCGGAGCGGCCTCGGAGGGAACGGGGGTAGGCTGCGCGGCTCGGCGCGCGCCGGCTATACAGAATCGATAGCCTTGCGCGCGCCGATCCAGGATTTTAGCGGATATGCGTGGCTACGCGCGTATCTACTAAAATCCCGCGTACTTTTGCTTGCGCCTGATGCGCCAGCAAAAGTACGCCTATTCGCGCGGTCTGAAAATCTACCCCACTTTGTATTCACCAATCCCTTTGTATTTTAGGAAAGGGTCACTGGCATTTTGGGATATGCATACTTTGAATTCCCTGGTGTGTGTCTGTATGTTTGTGTGGGTGGGCGGGGGAAAGGGTAATTGGTGAGAGTGAAAGTGCCTGGGATGAATATATGGGGTGGTAGGTGGAATAGAGATTGAATGGGGTGGTGACTGGTGAGAGAAATGCAGTCTGGTATGTGGGTGGCAGGCGACCAGTCACTCCATACAGTTTTATCTATTTATTTATTTATTTTTAATTTTTATATACCGAAGTTCTAGTTCTTGTAAGAACTACAAATCACTCCGGTTTACATAAAATGATAAACTACCCAACAGAGAGAGGGGCTTTACATAGAACCGTAGAACAGATGGAACGATATAACTGGCTTTACATAGAACCGTAGAACAGATGGAACAATATAACTGTATGTCAATTTAACATAGTAATAAATAAATATTATAGTTTAACATAGTAATAAATAAATATTATATTATTGTGTGGGGATAACTACAGTTATCCCCACACATATCAGGCTGCCTCTCTCTCCTACATGTCACCCCATAGTCAACCCAGTCACTTCCTCTCTCACCAGTCACCCTCTACATACACATATACAAAACAAGATGCCTCTCTCTCACCAGTCACCATCGTAACCAGTCTCTCTCCCCCACCTGTCATCCTATACAGTCACCCCAGTCATTCCCATTTTCACCAGTCACCCCCACATACACCAGGCTGCCTCTCTCTCACCATTCACCACTCCAACCAGTTTCTAACCCCCTCATGACAATACCATACAGTCACCCCAATCACGCCCCCTCTCACCAGTCACCCCCACACACACTAGGCTGCCTCTCTCTCACCAGTCATTACCTCAATCAGTCTCTCTCTTTCACCTGTTACCCCATACATTCACCCCTGCCACTTCCCCTCTCACCAGTCATCCCCCCCCCCCGCCCCCCAAACACACAGACACACACCAGGGGAATTAAAGTATGTATATTCCAAAATGCCAGGGCCCTTTCCTAAAACACAAAGGGATTAGCAAATTCAAAATATGCTTTTGCTGACTAGAACTTAATTTATTTATTTTAGATTTTTTTTTTTATATTCTGTTTTTTTGGTATTTCAAAGCAGATTACATTCAGAGGGCAAGATTTTAAAAATTATGCGTGGGCGTAGATTTGTGCGCGCAACCCAGTGCGCACAAATCTACACCCAATTTTATAACATGGGTTACAGCATATCAGATGAGATTCAACAGAGCTAGAAAGCAGCAAATCTTAGCCAGCTTACTGCCCCTAAACGTATGCCACCCTAGGCACAGGCATAACGAGTGCCCTTGACAAATCCAGGGCTGGGTGGCAGATGCTCTTCTAGCTTTAGTCTTCCTCTGGTTTCCCTCTGATAAGGCAATCTTTAGCTTCAGTGGGGAGTCTTGGTCTTATCGGTATTATCAGTAATTCTTCTAGTACTTGTGTTCACCCTAACTCCCTTAAAAGGAAAAGCTTTTCCTCTCCGTGCCCCATTGTTGTTGAAGGTAGTGCATCTACCTTTTGCTCCCTGTGGCATGATGAATTTTGATGCAGTCACACAGTTACTAGAAGTAACTAGGAGGTTTATGTTTACAATATTGCTACCCTTTTGGGTTTTCCTCCCCTTCTTGCTCCAGAGGCCATGGGTTCAGTTGCGGCATGTAACAAAGGAGGGTTCAAGCAGGAAGGGTCCAACATGCTTTATTTTGCATACTCACTTTACAAGCAGTAATGTGATTATACAAAGTCTGCTTACTCATGCTTTCTTGATCTTATTGTTCCCCAGACAAGAGGTGTTTTATTCCTTTGTGCAGCACTTCTACAGTCTACTAGCTGATCTTTAACGATGTTCAATGTGGGAACTGGCAGGCACAGTCAGATACCATTTGCCCCACCTGGGTACAGCTGCCCTCCTGATGCTGTTACTGGCTGTTTTCCCCCAACACGGGTTTCCCTATCTAGGTGCAGGGATATCTCCTCTAGAGTCCCAGTCACCTTCCTACAGAGCTTCGGGCTTTCCTGCTTTAACTAAAATTAGCAACTTCTAACTGTCTCTAAATACACACTAAACTAACAATACAGCAACCTTATGAACACCCACAGTTCTATGTCTTCCATGTCCTCTGTTTTGTGTTACCCTTGTCTGCCCTTAAGTCCTGCCCTTGTCTGTCTAGTTTAGTCCTTGTCCAGTCCTATACTTGTCTTTCTGATCTTGTTCTGCCTGGCCCTGCCCTGTTACCAGTCTGCCCTAGTCCAGCCGGTGAGTCGAAAACAGATTTTTCTGCTACGTCCAAGAGAATTTATGTTCCTACTTTAACATTACAGGACCCCCTTAGAAAGTTTTTGCCTTGTGCAGCATTTCTAATCTTTGCTCATCCAGCCTGTCCAAGCCTTGCCTCATCCAAGTCTTGGTTTAACCTGCCCTGCCTTGTCCAGCTAGACTCAACCTGATGTCCTGCCACTGCAAATATCTACTGCCCCAGAAGCCAAAGGGCTTAACCTGTGGGGAAGGAGCCTATCTAGGTGGAAGAGCAGCCATTGTCTAGCCACGTTTCCTGCCTTGTCATCCTGTACAGCTCCAGGAGAGATGTCCCCTGAGTCCAGAGATCTTGACAAAAAGATAAGGCCAACCATCATCCAATGTAGTAAGTACAGGATCCCTAGTCCAGCCGGTGAGTCGAAAACAGATTTTTCTGCTAAGTCCAAGAGAATTTATGTTCCTACTTTAACATTACAGGACCCCCTTAGAAAGTTTTTTTCTGCCTTGTTTGCATAGTTCAAGGTTGTTTCATGTTGTTTGAGCACTTTCAATGTCCAGCTTGTAATTCTGAAAGCTGGAATTGCAAAAAGTGTAGCTCTGCAGTTTCACAGACATGTTTTTCTTGTGGGCATTGGTTAGTGCTACTTAAGCCACAAATGCTGGTAGCTGCCTGTGGGCAGACTACCAAGGAAAGTCTTTTGAAAAGCACACATCTCTAGAAAACCACAGTTTTCCTAGTAAATTCTAACTAATCAGCTAATACAACCATAGATTTCTCAAGTGGTTTAAATTTTTTACCTGAAAAAGTAAAACTTTCTTCTTATTCCAGCTTAGAAAATCTGAGGCAAATGAAAACACTTCTTAATCCAGCTCTGTCCCTGTTGGTAGAAACCATGAGTCAAGCAAAGCTTATTAATTCTGCCTCCACAGATCAGAGAACCACAGTGATTAACATCAACTTTTTTAACGAGATCAACGTTGACAACTAAGAAGGTAGCATGCGTGGGATAAACACTGTGGATCCAAATCTAGAGGATGTGAATGAAGAGTGGGTGGCCCACGGGAATGACGGCTACTGCCTGGAGATAATACCCTTATTCAATAAACATACACACGGTTAATGCGACTCCAACATTGCTCTAAGCTTCAATGGCAAGAGGAAACGTGGAAAAAGATTTGCATTCACAAAAAAGCGGGGAGTAGCTGGCTTGTTACGGCGGTTACTACCCCAAAACAAATAAGCCTGGTACTTCACTTTCAATGCATATCCAGCATAGCTCTCTGCTTCAATGGCAGGGGAGAAAGTCTCATAGTTCACTTTCAATGCATATCCAGCATAACTCTCTGCTTCTACGGCAGGGGAGAAAGACTGATACTTCACTTTCAATGCATATCCAGCATAACTCTCTGCTTCAACGGCAGGGGAGAAAGTCAGATACTTCACTTTCAATGTATATCCAGCATAACTCTCTGCTTCAACGGCAGGGGGAATGAAGAAAAGTAGATCTATATACAGACAACAACCAACAAGGTCTGAATTATTTAGTCTGGGTAAACAAATAAGCATGGGTATAGCTTGCTCATTGCGGCGGTTACTACCCCTAACTAATTAAGCTAGATATTTCACTTAGAGGCAGTTCCAACACTGCTCTCTACATTAATGGTGGGGGTGGAAGGGAAATAGAATCAAAAGGTTACTAAGAGCCAAGAGTAACAGATAAGAATGAGAAAAAAAAAGTGCAAAATTTGCTGGGCAGACTGGATGGGCCGTTTGGTCTTCTTCTGCCGTTATTTCTATGTTTCTATGTTTCTATTTCTGTCTGCCTCCTTAGAATCTTTGCACGGGGAATATAGCTCAGAGACTAAATCCCACCCTGCTCCATAGAGTCCATATCAGGCTGTTGTTCTGCCTCCAGGAAGCTCCAGTATCTCTTGTCCACCAGTGAGGGAAATGAGAATGTTGTTAAAGCCTCTAATTTAAGAGGAGCTTGATCCAGCAGTTGTAGTTCATCCTCAGCTTCTGGAGGACTCTATTCCAGATGATTCATTCAGGGAGGAACAGTCCAGTGTAATGGACCTATCTCAGCAAGTGGATTTGCAGGAAGAACCTGTAGCCACAGCCTTGTTACAGTTGAAGCCTGCCTTGTCCAGCCCTCTACCATTACTTGTGAGGGACTCCAGTCCTGTAATCCTGTGGAGAAGCAAGAGACCAGAGGAAGGCACTGTCACCACTGCCAGTACTCATAGGGAGGCACTATCCACTATGCCTAGTGCCCAAAGGGAGGCACTACTGTTCCAGCCTTTAATTGCTCATATGAGGGTGCTGTTTCAGCCTTAAATTGCCCAAGGATGGGTGCTGTTCCAGCCTTGAAGTGCCCAGAAGAAGGCACCTGTCCAGACATAGTCCACCCAGGAGGGGGCACTCTTTCAGAAGTTCAGGTTTCCATTCAAGCCTCACCTTCTCCCTCTAGCCAAGCCTTGCCTTGTCTATCTAGATATAACCCCCATGGAAAATGGGATCGAGGAGGAAGGGGTATTAACGGCTGGTACTGTTATGATTTTGTCTGCTGCACAGCTTCATTGTACCCTGATTTGGACTACTATGACACCTCCCCATCTGCAGAGGTATCTAGTGAGCTCTGCTCAGAGCTATCCAAGCCACCTCCTCAATGTCTTCCTGAATCAGCCTGTCTTGCAGCCTCCACTCCACTAGGAGTCCTCAAGGAGCTTGGCAGCCAATTGCCAAGCTCCTTCTCACTGTCTGCACTGCATCCAAGCTCCAGTCCTATGTAACCCAGCCTTTCCATTTCACCCTTGCCTCATCATGGAGTCATACTTGGCTCTCTGACCTGGTGGTCACTCTTGCTCCTTGCCTTGCCTTGTGGTCTTCGAGCCTTTTTGCTCCCTGCCTTGCCTTGAGGCCTTCAGACCTACTCTATCTTGTATCCTGCCTTGAGGCCTTTGGGCCTGCTCTACATTGTATCCTGCCTCATTCCTGATCTGTCTTGTGTCCTGCTTGAAGCCTATCCAGGTCTTCCTTGAACCTATTAGGGGCCTCCAGCCTTGTTGCTTTCAGGCTTCTGTGATCTCTGTTTTGTGTTATCCTTGTCTGCCTTATCTAAGTCCTGCCCTTGTCTGCCTTTAGTCCATGTCCTGTCCTGTACTTGTCTTTCTGGTCTTTTCCTGCCCAGCGCTGCCCTGTTCCCAGCCTGTATCAAGCCTTGCTTGGTCCAGCCTGTCCACACCTTGCCTCATCCAGCCTGTCCCAAGGCTTGCCTTGCCCATCCTATCCAAGCCTTGCCTCATCCAAGTCTTGCTCCAGCTTGCCCTGCCTTGTCCAGCTAGACTCACCATGATGTACTGCTGCCTCAAAGACCTACTGGCCCCCAGAACCCAAGAGTTCAACCTACAGGAAAGAGAGCTACTTAGGTGGGACACTGGACTTTGTCTAGTCCAGTATCCTGCCTTGTCATTCTGTGTAGCTCCAGGAGTGATGTACCCAAAGTCCAGAGATCCTGACATCCTTCCTTTCCTTTCTAAAATTGTTTCTACTTTTTCTCTGCCTCAGAGAATCAGAAACACAACCTCTTTGTCTGAGATTCAGAAGAGAAGTAAGCTAAGAAAATGGTGCCTGCTTAATTGTTTCTGTTTCAGGCTGAAACAATTAGGAACTAGTTGCCAATCCATGCATGTTTCAGATAGGATAGAATGGTTAAAATAATGCATGACCTTGCTTGATCTTCTGCTTCCTTGTCGCTTCCCACCTTGGCTCTGGACAGTCTATCGTCAGTGGATTCACTGGCTTGCAGTTTTGCTTGCCCCAAAGACTTGAATGTGATCTTAAAATGATTGAAATGAACATTTTTCTTGGAACACTGTCCATTAGTTTAATTTTGAATAAATGGAAACAAAAATGCTATGATTCAATTTGGATTACCTAGTCATTTCAAATGAATACATATCCCAAGAAGGAATGAACCTGAAATATGCAGCTTCAAAGAGGTTGGAGATCATGAGAAGACTCTTTTCTGGGGTAGTATTTCCAGGCAACTAGGTCTGACCACTCTTGTAAACAGAATACTGGACTTGATCGACCATTGGACTGACCCAGCTTGGCATTTCTTATATTCTTATGTTAAACAGACAAAGACAATCTTTCTAATGATTTTAGAGTAGTCAATACAGATGTAGCCTCATGGTACAAAGAGATCAGATGCTCCTATATATATTTTAGCTATGTCTGATAACAGGGTATATATTCCTTTAGGGCCCTGGCAAAACAATTTGTGAGGTCCTTTACATGTTTGGTGTAAGCCCTCTAGCGTGCTGTAGGTTTAGTCTGTGCTCTGTGGAAGGAAGCTGAAAAAGGAGCATCTTACTGGATAAATTCCCAAATTCAATGGAGAAACTAAAATTTTTGAGGACCATGCAGCACAACCAAGGAGATCGTTCCTATGCTAGGGAACAACCTCTGGTGATTACTGAGAGAGCGGAAAGTTTAAACTGGGTAGAGTTCAGGAATATAGTCACACATCAGCTCTGGCAGACAGGGTCATCAGCTTCATCATTATACTGTTAGTGTTCTACTTAGTTCTATAGAGTTTGGAGGGGAATGTGTGCAAGCCTGAATTAGAAACATTGCTGCCAGAACTGTGTATGCTATGCTGTTACTATCTTATTTGAGAAAATGTAATTTTCATTCACTGTAAACTTAGGGATCCTAATTCAATTGAAAGAGGGATCACACATATGTGAGACTGTGAAAGAGTGGAGTACTACAGAAAGAGGGAAGAGTGCTGGCCCTTTGCATGAAGAGCATAGTGTTTTCTTTATAAGACATGAGTAGAGCATGTGAGGAGAAAGAGGGAGTCCCCGCTGTCCCTGAAGAAGGGGGTTAGGAATTTTTTCAAATTCTACAGGTTTGAGTTTAAGGGAGAGGTTATGTAACAGACTGGACAGCCTGTCACTGCAATGACAGTAGTCTGATACTAAAGAGGGTTTGAGATAGAATACCAGAAACCAAAGAAGAAGTGGGGTCACTCTGAAGCAAAGCCAATCTGTCAGGTTTTCAGGAAATCTCTAATGAATATGCATGCCATAAAATTTGCATGCAATGCCTCCAATGCATACAAATATATCTTGTGTACATTTATTTATACATTATTTATATACTGACCAATCAAAGTAGTGCATAATCAGTAAAAGCAATTTATATATTCATATATTCATTAGGGATATTCTGAAAATCCAACTGGGGGACAGGGGGTGCAAGGACCAGTTTGAGCATCACAGATGTCAATTAGTTTAACAGGTGCTGTATAATTAATTTGAAGTGTGTTGACCTCTACTGTTAACAGTGCATTACTAAATCTCTGGTTATAAAGTTTTGTAAAGTTTGTATAGTATATTTTCCGTAATTATTTTGACTGTTGCTTCCCATCTAAGATATCCTCCTGTCTCCCTAGGGTATAAAGAACCAATATTTCTAAATGTATTCTCTGGTTCAGAACACTACCAAAATCAATCTTCCTGTTGTCTCATCTAATACCCTTGGATTTTTTGTGAGATTGCCATTGGACCACAATGTGCAATAAACTGGCTGTGAAACCAGTACCCCATGGCTGAATTCCATTTTTGTTACTTTCTTTACTTGAGCTATCAATCATTTACCAGACTTTCCTTAATCTTTCTTTTGTAGTGTCTGTAAAATCTGATACAATGCAATATTATGTAGCAGAACTGCCCTCAATTACTTTAACTGTCTTTATGCATTATCATTTCCATGCTATATTTCAGATATTCAATTATGTAGCGGAATTGCCTTCAATCATTTTAATTGTCATTTTGTCTCACCTTATTGGTGCTATAGCTCAGATGTTTAGAGTGCAATATTCCAAAAAAGTGGCAAATGAAGAGCTAAAGTTAGCCAGAGAAGCTGTCAGGGATATTCAGCGTGATAATAATCATCCTACTGAATTTACTCACCTAAGTTGTCCAGGAAACATTACCTGGATAACTTTCAAGCCTATTAGGATATGTTTGAATATACTAGACTAGGTTTAAAATTATCCAGATATGAGTACCTGCATAAATGTACCTTTAACTGAATATATTGAAACACAACTGAATAAGTGGCAGAAAAAAGGCAAAAAGACAAACCCTTCTGGGCCTGCAGGCCAGACCTTCTCCTCCCACCCCATTGTAAGGAAGCTAACGATGCAGTATGCTAGTCAGAAAGTAGACTTGATATTCTAAATTAAGGGGCACATTTTGTACCACCTGCTTTGATTTAAGGCAATTTACTACATGAATTTTATTAATTTTCAAAGAAAAAGTACACCAAAACTATGATCACACCATTTTCAAAGCTGGGCACATTTATACAAAATCCATAGGCACTTTTACTAGTGATATTTGCACATAATTTTCCCCTTAAAAATGGTACCTACTTCTTCCATGGGAATTGCTCTTCCTGTGCATGATGCTTGTTATCCATTTTTAGGTATATAGTGTCAACTTCATGATGTCATCAACATCTGGAACTGGGGAAAGGAAATAGAATGAGCATGCTTGACCTATTATGTCACAACAAATGGGCATGAAGTGAATATTTCCTGCCTATACTTTAGTTAACACACAGTTATTATTTGAGTATATTCAAAAGCATATATGAACATCAAACTTCAAAAGAATTTGTGGGTAACATGTTTATGTATTTATTTGTTCCTATATTCTGCATTTTCTACATTGTATACAGATTGGATTATACTTTTTTGCATTCATAAAATTTACAATCACAAAAATAAAAACACTACATAATATGTCAACCAAATGCATCTAAGAAATAACCTGATTTTAACATATTTCTAAAAACATTTAACTCCATATTTCTAAAAATTCCATATTTCTAAAACTCCATATTTCTAAAAACGTTTAACTCCATTACCCCACAAACTGTTCCAACGTAAGAGTCTTGCATAGGAACAAGCTCTGGCTTCTGTTACAGCAAGTCTATAATTCTTTAATGAAGGGACTAGCAATAAATTTGCTCCTTAGGAACGTAATGCTCGTCTAGGGACATACATTTGTAATTTATCTTTTAATGAACTGGGGTTTGCTCCATAAAGCATCTTATGAATTAATTCAAGCATCTTAAACTTTGACCTCCATTTTATGGGTAGCCAATGCAGCTCCTTTATTGTAGGACTTGCACGAGCGTGAATCAGAGCACCTGTGAGCAAGCGAGCTGCAGCATTTTGTAAAAGTTGAATAGGAGTTCTGATCATATTTTGCGGAAGCCCAAGTAATAGACTATTACAGTAGTCAATATGTCCATGCACTAAAGCTGGAACACTGATCTAAGAGATTCTTGTTCCCATTCTTCTGAAAAAGATCTTTTTTCAAAGTAGCCCTTAAGGAAAAATATAGACCTGGTAGAAAAAGTACAGTGAGTTACAAAAGAACATCTTTATTTGGTAAGTGTGTCACAGATTATGTAAATAATCTAAGAATTTCTCAAGGAGCAATACAAAAAATGGCAGTAAAATCAGATGATGCATTGTATGCAGCACACCTGGGTTTTATTACGAAATCAAGTGCATCTTAACAAAACTAATATCTTCATCGACTTCCTACTTCAACATCTCAAAATTTCATCTGCTACAAAATGCAAGCACAGGTGAAGAGAGAACCGGAAACCATTTGCAGGAGATGGGAAATGCTCCACTGTGGAATTCATTCCTAGGAATCAGACCTTCTCTCTGAGTAATTGCTTTGAATTTATAATAATGTAACCCCCCAGGGAAGAACAGGGAGAGCTCTTATTTTTAAACAAACCCAAACTTCTTTTGATACAAGTAAAATTTCTTTACAAACATTTCAGGAACACTTTTAACAACTTCAAGGATCCTCCCTATCCCCAACCCTTTTCAATATCTACCTCCTCCCCCTGTGCCAACTGTTAACAAGTCTCAATCTTATTCACTACATTTACGCAGATGATGTGCAGATCCTGATCCCCATAACGGAATCCATTACCAAATCACTCTCGATCTGGAACAACTGCCTACAATCTATCACTAGTCTCCTCAACAGTTTAAATCTGGTCCTCAATGCTAATAAGACTGAACTCCTCCTCATTTCTGCCAACCAAGACAACTACCAGTCACAGACCCAACATAACCACGCCCTCACTCATACTCAGGTTAGAGACCTTGGGGTAATACTTGATAACCATCTTAACCTAAAGAGTATGATTAACACTGTAACCAAAGACTGCTTCTTCAGACTACAGGTATTAAAAAGACTCAAACCTCTCTTATATTTCCATGACTTTAGGACAGTTCTTCAATCCTTGATTTTTGCCAAAATAGACTACTGCCAGCGCGCTCCTCACAGGACTACCCAGCTCAACCATCAAGCCACTTCAGATGATACAAAATGCTGCGGCCAGAATCCTGACAAGCACCAACTGGAGTGATCATATTACACCCATCCTCCGAAATCTACACTGGTTACCAGTCAACCACAGAGTCCTTCACAAATATTTAACATTAATACACAAATCCATCTACAATCTCCTTTATCTCGACCTTGAAATTCCGTTAAAACTCCATACTTCTAACAGGCCAATGAGAGAAATATCCAAAGGAACGGTACAAGCCCCTCCAACCAAAGCCACGCGACTCATTGCATCCAGGGACCGAGCATTTTCGACAGCAGGCCCAGCCATCTGGAACAACCTCCCTGCTGAACTCAGGCTGGAACCTTGCCTGCTAACTTTTAAGAAAAAACTCAAAACGTGGCTGTTCCGCCTAGCCTTCCCAGAACCCTGGGATACACATTAGACGTTATCTAAGCACGATCAATTGAACTTCCCCCCCTCCTCTGACTACCTGGACAGCATGGATTCCGACTCTAACATGTGGACTAACTCTAGTCTGGACTATCTCTAGTCCTGAATTTGTTATTTCTCCTTTTAACTTAACTTAATCTTTTCTCTTCCAGCTACCTAAGCTTCCAAGGTCACGGTCCTCGTTTAATGTAACTTTGTTTTTTTCCTTTACCTAGTTATTTTCTACCCCGGTTCGATGTAAACCGACCTGATATGGTATTTAACCATGAAGGTCGGTATAGAAAAATGTTAAATAAATAAATAAATAAAACTTCAAGTGAAATGTTCAACAGGTAAGTACTGTATATTTCCTTTTACTGTTTGCCTTTCACTATTAGCTAAGGTTCTAGTCCCTTTTCAGGTTTTTCAAAACTTCAAATATCAACTTCCTTTTTTCTTTACTCTTGCAGGTGCAATGATTTTGAGAAATGGCATTGACGGGCCTGGAGCTAGGGAGCAAATTGGGTGCCGACTAAAGATCTACAATTTAATTTAGAGGTACAGGGGATTCAGGGTAGGGGTTGGGGTCTGACTTCCCCTCCCCCCTCGAACCACCAGGGTCCTTTCATTTTGGTTGGAGGAGTGGGGGCAACCATTAGACCCCAGGGATATTTCAATATTTGGATATGGGGGAAGGGATGGGGCTGATGGGGGGGGGGGGAGGGATGTCCCTAGGACTAAGGTGGCACTTTTTTGGATTAAGGGGATGGGTTGGGGAAGGGAGTGGGTCATCAATATGTGGTTTCCCTTTAACATGTTTTCTTTTGGGGGGCCAGAGCTGTCTTGGAAGGCAGCCAGGGGAGGGGTGGGCAAAGATCGCCATTGACTCCAGAGTGATTTTTGACCTTTTTGTTGGTGGGAGGAAATATTTTGGCCTCAGTTCTTATAAGTGAAGGTGGCCCGGGCCAAGGTGGGCTGCCATCATGTGGTTAGACCCTGTACTATGGCTCGATTTTTTGTCACAATAAAAAATAATGCCACAGTACTGCTGTGAAAATTTGTCAGGGAGGGGCTCTATTAGGGATGTGAATCGTGTCCTCGATCGTCTTAACGATCGATTTCGGCTGGGAGGGGGAGGGAATCGTATTGTTGCCGTTTGGGGGGGTAAAATATCGTGAAAAATCGTTAAAAAATCGAAAAAATCGAAAAATCGAAAAACCGGCACATTAAAACCCCCTAAAACCCACCCCCAACCCTTTAAATTAAATCCCCCACCCCCAAATAACTTAAATAACCTGCGGGTCCAGCGGCGGTCCGGAACGGCAGCGGTCCGGAACGGGCTCCTGCTCCTGCATCTTGTCGTCTTCGGCCGGCGCCATTTTCCAAAATGGCGCCGAAAAATGGCGGCGGCCATAGACGAAAAAGATTGGACGGCAGGAGGTCCTTCCGGACCCCCGCTGGACTTTTGGCAAGTCTCGTGGGGGTCAGGAGGCCCCCCACAAGCTGGCCAAAAGTTCCTGGAGGTCCAGCGGGGGTCAGGGAGCGATTTCCCGCCGCGAATCGTTTTCGTACAGAAAATCGCGCCGGCCATACGCGTATGGCCGGCGCCATTTTCCATACGGAAAATGGCGCCGGCAGGAGATCGACTGCAGGAGGTCGTTCAGCGAGGCGCCGGAACCCTCGCTGAACGACCTCCTGCAGTCGATCTCCTGCCGGCGCCATTTTCCGTACGAAAACGATTCGCGGCGGGAAATCGCTCCCTGACCCCCGCTGGACCTCCAGGAACTTTTGGCCAGCTTGTGGGGGGCCTCCTGACCCCCACGAGACTTGCCAAAAGTCCAGCGGGGGTCCGGAAGGACCTCCTGCCGTCCAATCTTTTTCGTCTATGGCCGCCGCCATTTTTCGGCGCCATTTTGGAAAATGGCGCCGGCCGAAGACGACAAGATGCAGGAGCAGGAGCCCGTTCCGGACCGCTGCCGTTCCGGACCGCCGCTGGACCCGCAGGTTATTTAAGTTATTTGGGGGGGGGTTCGGGAGGGTGGGGGATTTAATTTAAAGGGTCGGGGGTGGGTTTTAGGGGGTTTTAGTGTGCCGGCTCACGATTCTAACGATTTATAACGATAAATCGTTAGAATCTGTATTGTATTGTGTTCCATAACGGTTTAAGACGATATTAAAATTATCGGACGATAATTTTAATCGTCCTAAAACGATTCACATCCCTAGGCTCTATATCATGGGGACGCTCTCTGCAATATTTGGTACCTCTCACAATAAACTATCATTCCTTCTCAGTTTTGCAAGGTAAGTTAGTCCTGCTATTGAGTAGATCTAAAGTTAGCCAGATAAACTTACCTGGTTAACTCAAATTTATCTGGGTATATTTAATGCCATGGCTGCACTAGTGAATATCTGGGCTAATTAAGTCAGATATGTTTATCTGGCTAACTTTCCTAGCTAAATATCTTTTGATATCTTCTTGAAGTATTATTTGAAACTGGCTAATAACACACAACAAATGTGTTTCCCTGACTTCTTTTACCCTTATATGAATTCAAGTTTGTTTTCCTATTAGTTGTGTCTTTGTCACTGTTTCCCAGTAGGCCATCAGCCCCTGCTATCATTGTTTGTGTCACTGAGTGAACATTCCATATGCTCATTATGGTGTTAAACTTCCTCAGAGCAGCTGAATCTCACTGTTATGCTGTATATTCAATCAGGACGATGCAATATCAGTGTGCGTTAAACAGGTGCTCATGAATAAGCGCTCACGCTCTTTGGGGTAGATTTACAAAAAATACGCGTTCGCGTACTTTTGTTGGCGCACCAGTCGCAAACAAAAGTACGCTGGATTTTAGCAGATACGCGCGTAGCCGCGCGTATCTGCTAAAATCCAGGATCAGCGCGTGCAAGGCTGCCGATTTTGTGCAGCCGGTGCGCGCCGAGCCGCGCAGCCTGCCTCCATTCCCTCCAAGGCCGCTCCGAAATCGGAGCGGCCTCGGAGGGAACTCGCTTTCGCCCTCTCCTTCCCCTCCCTTCCTCTATCTAACCCAACCCCCCGCCCCTATCTAAACCCCCCCCCCCTACCTTTGTCCGGGGATTTACGCCTCCCGGAGGGAGAAGTAAATCCCCGCGCGCCAGCGGGCTGCTAGCGCGCCGAGACGCGACCTGGGGGCGGTTCCGGAGGGCGCAGCCATGCCCCGGACCGCCCCGGGCCAAAACCATGCCCCCGGGCCCGCCCCCGAAACACTGCGTCCTGCCCCCAAACGCCACGTCGATCGGCCCCGCCCCCCGACACGTCCCCGACAAAAAACCCCGGGACTTACGAGAGTCCCTGGGCTCTGCGCATGCCGGCAGGCCTATGGAAAATAGGCGCGCCGGTGCGCAAGGCCCTGCTCGCATAAATCCGGGCGGATTTACGCGAGCAGGGCTTTTAAAATCCGCCCCTCTATGCATGCCAATTCACCTCTCCCGGCCGCACAATTTAATATTTAAATTAGGTGCCACGGTAAAAAGGAAGTGCTAGGGGGAAATTGTGCACTCCAGCGCCTCCTTGGCAGTGGGCACCCTGGAGAGGTGGCTTTCAGCCGGTTAAGAAAGTGGACACTCGTTAATTGAGCATCCCTTTTCCTAACCTGACCGCAGACACACTTTTTTTTTTTTATTCTCCTATTTCAGCTCCTCTGACTTAATATCGCAAAGATATTAAGTCCGAGGAACTGAAAAAAAACCAGAAAAGCAGTATTTTCTATAATTTTTTTTAGGTTCTTCAAGAATTAACGCCTGTTCCAGGCAGGCATTAATTTTTTAGGGTTAAAATGTGCGCGTTGGATACACAATTATTTTTTGCATCGGGAGGAAATAGGTAATAGACTCCTCATCATGAATTTACATGAGATGAGTGCTATTACTTACACGCTTGATTAGACACGCATTTTGGACATGCTAACCCCCGTTTTGCATCGGAAGTTATGGACACACATCCAAAACATGCATTCAATTGTGTGTTGAGCCATGTGCTGTGGCCAGCGCACAGTACTGCATCAGCTTGATTGTGTCTCAAAGATAGGTAGATCATACTAGTTTCTCTCTCCAACGCTTTTTTTCTCACTCATACTTCTTTTCTGCTCTTGTTTAACTATTTTTTCACTCATATATCACTTTCTGTTCTTACCTCTGATGGATTTCCTGAGAAGAGAGATTACATTAATTTATTTTAGTTATTCTCTCAGTTTAATTTGATCCCTGTCACTCATTCTTATTCAGTCTTTAGACAAAAATGAGTTTAAGCAGAAAGGATAGTTCTATAATACATCTTGTCAGTACTTTTTCAATTAATTTAATTTAATTTTTGAGTTGCATTCCACTTTTTGTGTCTAGTAAGTCACTTCAGATCAGATTGCATTCAGGTACTGTAGGTATTTTATTTTCTTCAGAGAGATTTCAATATAAGAGGGCCATTTATTAATCTGCGGTGTTTTCCCTGGTGGTAAAATACTGCCAGGAAAAATATTGTCGATTAGCTGCCCCCTTAAAGTTCCATGAAATGGCAGCCTCACAACCAGGGGCAACCATCTTGTTAAAGGGCTTCAGTGGCCTGATATTCCCCAGGGGTCTGGAGAAACCCTCAGTCACCCCTTCCCCCATACACACACAACTGCCCCTTATAGTGGACCCAGGCAGAAAGAGTAACAAAAGAATTAAAGCAAGAAGCTTATTGGTGCAGGCCCTTCCTCTACCAAATAATGCCCCTTGTCACCAATTATCTCCAATGGCCTCCAATACCCATGCAATCCAAAATCCCACCCCCAACATAGTCCTCACCTTGACCTCACCATTTGTGTGCTAGTAGGGTCCAGAGGGCCCCCTAGGCTCTGAGTCTGGCAACATTACCGGCAAAATGGTGCTGCCAAATTCTGTTTTCTTTAGGCTTTCTATCACGTGATGGGGCATAAGAGCAACAGAGGCCAGTCAGAGCAGAAGGGCTATGTGCTGAGTTATTTACTGTTCGTTATTTTATGTATTTTTTTATGTCCCTTTTCTATTTTTTTTTTCATTATGAAAGTTTTATTTAGTAAACCACATAAGGCTTTGAATGTGCAGTATAACAGAACTGCCAAATTACCAAATAAATACATGCAATTTGTAGTTGGGGCAAAGTTATGGTCAAACTGCTTTGAAGTTTCTGCTATAGGTAACATGTGACCATGTTCTCAATAAAAAGATGTTCGAAGGGATCACGTGATTTGGTGAACCAAGGAGGTCGCATCTCTCTCAGCTCAGGGTGCCGCGTTCCTGTAATCACCAGCAAAACAGGGCTTTTTTTGCTACTTACCACATTTCTCTTCAATTATGCTTATGTCGATCATCCCTTTCATGCAAAAGTCACTGACTGGGATGCCGCCTAAGGCAAGTAAGAAAGAAAAAGATAAACCATATGGAGTGGAAAGTAAGATAGTGCTCATGAAAGACCCTGCTGAGAATCGCTCATCGACTAATGTGATAATTGCAGAAATTAAAGACATGGTCATTGCGGCTCTTGATGAAAAACTCAGTGGCATTTCGGAGCAAATTTCCAACTTAAAATCAACTATTTCCAAATTCAGCCCTCGGATAGAGTAGGCTGAAGGTCATGTTTCTATGTTAGAAGACAATATTCTCTTGCTCACTAACAGAGTGGTAGCTTTGGAATAAAATGTCCAAGAGCATGCTGGCAAACTTGAAGACCTTGAAAACAGCTCACAGAGGTTCAATCTATGTTTTATTGGTCTTCCTAAATCCATCAACAAGAAAGATCTGCGGGGTCAGTTATTGGCCTGGATTCCAGAAGCACTGAACCTGCCAGATCTGAAAGGCATTCTGGAGATCGAATGCGCTCACAGGTTGGGTGCAAAGAGAACAACAGATGCGAGACCCAGAATAGTAATTGTGAAAATTTTGAACTTTGTGCACTAGCAACACATTTTGCAGGTCTCTTGGAGAAACCTGGACTTAATGTTTCAGACACAGCGGATTCATATTGCTCAAGACTACTCCATGCAAGTGTCGGCATTGTGAAGAGAATTTTCCCCAATCTGTGCATCTTTGATCCAGAAACAGATTTGTTTCAACCTGCAGTTCCCAACCAAACTTTGAATTTGGCATGGGGGAAATTGGTGGTGTACAATAGTCCAGAGTCAGTGAAGAAGTTCCTAGCCGACCTAAATAAATGATCAGCAAGGTCTTTTGGACATCGGCCCTTAAATTTCCCTTATTTTTCTCTCATTTTAACACTTGATAAAAGTGGCATAAGCTGGTTTTAATCTTTTTGGTTCACTAAGGCTGCCATTTAGAAAAGAAGCATTCTTGCTTTCCTTTCATTTGAGATTGATCCTCTGCATACAAGGGAGTGCCATGTTTTACTTTTAGACACAATGCTGCCATTCTCTAATGTCTCAGTTATGGCTTTTTGTTGAGTTCTGGTGCGCTTGCAAATGTGAACTTTCGCTTTGAACACTTATGTTTGTGTTTTTAGATGGCGACGCTCTGCTTTATTTTCCACTGTGCCCAATAAGGATGCTTCTTATGTTCTAGTTTTTTCACCCTACTTGGGTTTTAATTCTTAAATTTTCAAATCTAGCACAGATTATTTCCTATTCTGTATTATGGTGCTACTGTTCATGCCCATTGTTACTGTTTAAATTTTCTCTGTAGTAGGAAGGCGGCCCCCTGCTCATATTAAAAGTGATTCTGCTTGTTGAATCTTGGTGTATATGGGGTGTCAAGAGTTTGGGGAGGGAGATGGGGGGATCTATAGGGAAGGGGAACAAGAGAGTTAGGGAAGTATTATTTTGAGGTGCCAGTTTCAGGGGTTGGAGAGACTCCTCATTGCCATTATTCTGTGTTGTTTCTTACCTGAGGAGTACTTCCAGGGATATATGGGGCAATAGCAAATTAAGGTATGTTACAATTTGGTTTTCTTTCTCTGCCTTTCATTTTCAGGGCAGGTTAGCTTTGTTTCTTTTTCAGAGGAGGGATTGGCTGGGGTCCTTCCACTTCTTTCAAGGAAGTTTTTTCTTTTTACTGCTATTTAATTGTCTTTTCTGCTTTCAGTGGTGGGTAAAGTGAGGAGAGTTTCCAGGAATCTGGATGGTTTGGGCTCCTTTATTAAGAGGAAGAAAATGTTTCAATCCTTGAAAAAAGCTAAAGCTAATATTGCTAGCCTTCAGGAAACACATATGAATGAAGCAGAGAGTCATAAGTTAAGAAGGGAATGGGCTATTGCTTGCTATCATATTCCAGCAAAGGGAAAGAAAGGTGGTGTGGCAATTTTAATGCATAAAAACACCATATTCTGAATATTGAAAGAAATCAAAGACCCAGATGGTCGCTATCTTATAGCCTTTGGTGTGATGGATGGCAAGATCATTACTATCTGCAATGTGTATACACCCAATGCAGATAATCACTTGTTTTTGTTCACCTGGTGAATCTAATGTTGACTCATATGCAAGGTTCTTTAATATTAGTGAGTGTATATAACTGTGTTCATGACGCCCATTTAGACAAATCCATGGACATCTGTAGTCCTTATGGGGCTTCAGATAGAGGCATTGCTTTTTTGTGTCAATGTCTGCAGTTACTTGATATATGGCGGGTGTTAAATTCTGAAGTCAGAGAATACACTCATGTCTCTTGAACCATCATGACGATGTCGAGAATTGACTACGTCCTAATTTCTCAAGACCTGTTTACTAGATCGACAATGTTGAAATAGGCCCTATTGCTGTAGCTGACCACACTCTGATTTGGGCAGATCTTTAGGTTTCTACTAAAAAAACTTCTTCTTGACCATGGTACTTCCCAGGGCATTTCGGGAAGGACAAAGATTTTAAATAATTTCTGTGGGAGGAATTTCAGATAAATAGCGCGCAACACCGACATAATCCTACCTTATTTTGGGAAACATGTAAGCTGGTCCTTTGCAAGGAAATCATTGCATAAGGGATTAAAAAAACAGGCAACTTAATCAAGCCATATTATCTTTAGAACATCATTTACAACATGCAAAAAAGGAAATTGGCTGCCCATTTAACTCAGGCAAATAAAGAGCTCTATCACATCACCCTTAATAGTTTAAATTCTTATTTACATCTCAGAGCCCAAAAATTTTTGCGGCATTCTAAGCATCATTTTTATAGATTTGGCAATAAATCAGGTAAACTAATGACCAGGCTAATAAAACTGAGAATGATGAAATCAGGTAGTCACAGAGGGTAAGGCACTGGTGAGATTTTAAGCAATTCTATGAAGCTCTGTATTTGGAGGACAGAGAGGGAGGACCAAGGGATGAAGAAGATTTATTCATCAACCTCCATCTCCCTCAATTATCTAAGTCAAAATTTGATTATGTCAATTGCCCCATCTCCAGTTCTGAGGTGATGCACATGATATAGGCCAATAAACCTCATAAGGGTCCAGGCCCTGTCGGATTTACAGCACATTTTATAAGCTTGTTTGCTCTCAAACAATTTTTTTCATGGATGCTTCCCAAAGAAAGGCATTCCTAGTAGGATTCAATAAGGCTTTCATAACAGTTTTAGCAAAGCCAGTTAAAGATCTCTGCCTAGTGTCCTCGTACCAGCCCATATCATTATTAAATTGCAACTTGAAGCTTTATGCACGTATTATTGCAGAAAGACTAAGAAATGTATTACCATCGCTAATCTCATCTTATCAAATGGGATTTGTTAAAAATAGGTCACCGGGGTCTCATATTATTAAATTAATTTCAGCAACGGAAGCATGTAAAAATACAAAGGTCTGAGCCCTGGCGTAGGTTTTGACTCGGAAAAAGGGTATCATGGGATTATATGTTTTCTGCTTTGAAGAGGTTTGGTTTCAGGGTCCCATTTTAGATTATGTTTCTATGTTATATCAGGCACCTATCTCCAATATTATAGCTAATGTCCTTCTTTCAGCAGACATTCAGATACAAAGGGGGGTACATCAAGGGTGCCATTATCACCTCTATAGTATATTCTTTCAATGGACCCACACCTCCAGAAGCAGTGGGTAATCTTGATATCTAGTGATTCTCCATCAATAACAGAGAATTTGACTTTTGCTAATGACATTTTGATTTATTGATGTAACCCTGAGGTAGCTCTACCAGAGGTTTTGCGAATTCAGCAGGAGTTTGGGAGGTTTGCTTGCCTAAAAATTAACCGCAATAAATCGGAAGCTCTAGATGTAACTGCGTAACTGGGCAGGTTCCATAGTCAGGGAGATTTGGCCAGGTAACAGCTCTCTGTAAATAGAAGCAATGCATAAGGAGGCTTCAAGCAAGCGGGTTTTTATACCCAAAAGCTGAACAAGGTCCTTGAGAATGAAATTATCTCCTGCTCCAGAATCTACCAGAGCAAGAACCAGAAAGGACCGGGAATTCCAGATCAGGTGATTGGTACAGATAACTGAGGGGCCAGAGAGGTTGTGCCCAAGTTCAGGATCCCTACTGAACTTGAGCTGGGAAGTTTCCTGGATGGATAGGGCAAGTCTATAGATGGTGGCCAGGTGCTCCGCAATACAGACACAGACCGGTTTGCCTCCACCATAGGTGCTCTTCCTGTGTCAGGCGCCCATGATCCATCTGCATGGGCTCTTCCATCTTAACCACTATAGTACCCCTGCTTGGAGCAGCATTGGTGATCGGTGGCAAATGGGATTGAACCTGTGAGGGGTACTTGGGCATCCGACTTTCCCAGTGACGCTCTTGGAGATGGTGGTCGATTCAAACTGTCAAGTCTATAAGGTCCTCAAGAGAGGAAGGGAGCTCCTGTGCAGCCAACTCATCCTTTAGCTGTGAGGAGAGTATATCCAGGTAGATAGCTCGGAGGCAGTCTTCCTGCAGAGCGAGCTCAGTAGCCAAATGTCCGAAACTCGATGGTATAGTTGAAGAGATTTCTTTGACCTTGACGGAGATGTAGTAGGTTGATGCTTGCCACGGCATGTTGCCCAGGATCATCGAAGGTCCGTCGAAACATAGCCACAAACTGAGTCAGTTTCTTTAACAAGGAATGCTAGTGTTCCCACAGCGGGGGAGCCCAAGCCAGCACCTGTTATGCCTGTCAGCCGAGGAGGCTGACTCAACTTACCCTCTCCGCCCACAATCTGACGCGTTGCCGATTCACGGGGGCTGCCGCGAGGTCAAGGGGCTTGCGACCATGTTTGAGATGCAGCGGAAACAAAGGCTCTGCCCCCAACATCCTCTAGACACATGCTGCAAAGCCAGCCCTGGTTTTAAAGAGGAACTACTCAGGAAGGGCGGCCCTTACCAGTGACTCCGCCCCTTCCTGGGAGTTTGCTTCACTGCTGACTGAATTGAGTTAGCAAGGACTCGCTTTGTCTTAGCTTCTCTGCTGCTCCCACTGTTACTGGAGGTTCTCTCCACCCTCCGGGGTTTTTTTTTCTTGGGTACCCACTCCTCGGGGGCCCTATGCTTTCTTTACCTACTTTGTTTATATCAGGTACCTACTCTCTGTCCAGGTACTCACTCCTCGAGGGTCTGAGTGCATATCTTGGTATCTGCTTCATCTACCATCTGCTGGAACACCATCCTCACAGCTATAAGAAGAGTGAGTAATTCCCACCATCTTGCAGTACCTTACCTTCAGCCTTTCTGGCTATCTGCATCAGAACTGCTTTTCCTCCATTGTGGAACAGAACTCCTCAACACTGCTGTAGATTCTACTCACTGCTGCCCTCTGTGGTTGCCTGTTCTGCTAGCCTTCAGCTCCAAGTATTATTCACTACTGCCACCTCTGGCGAACATTAGACCTGTTAATTTAGTAGTTTCATCAGGCATAGCCCTATGTTTCTATATTACTTTTATTAATTTTATGTTATATTATTATTATTGTAATCTATTTTACTATCATTTTATTTTACTGTTATTTTATTATATTATAATGTATTGCAAATGTTCCACATGTTCATTGTTTCCGCATGTTCATTGTACCACTTGTTTCACTGTATCCACCCCTCGGCGACAGTTCAGTTTCATGTAAACCGGTGCGATATGTATCCTATACAGGAACATCGGTATATAAAAGTTAAAAATAAATAAATAAATAAATAATACAAACTTTTTTCTGTGTGTGTGTCTCCAACGCTGAGCCTGACCTGTGGCCCCTCTCGGGACTTCCCCCCCCGTGGGTGTGGTCATCTGCCATTGGTCCAAGGATCCACCCACAACCTCGAGGAGAGATAAGATGAAGGTGACCTTAGTCAATTCAACCTGGAAGACGGAGGGCTGCAGAGAGAATTGCATATAACATTGATTAATAAACCCTCTGCAGAGTCTGGAGTCACTATTGAAGCGTGGGGGTGCTGGGAGGGCCAACAAGGCTCGCGGCATCGATGGAGATGGCTGTGGATGAGGATGAGCTGGAATAGAAACTGGATTATTAGTGAGGGCATCAAACCAGGTGTGAAGACGATCTATGGAGGAGGCCAATGCCTCGATAAATTGCTGCTGTTCTTGTACCTTAAATGCCAGGCTTGGGATGGCCTGGCATTTAAGTGGAGTGGACTCAGTGCCACTCCACTGAGTCCATGGCTTTTGCAACCTGTTGCGCCGGAGGTGGAGCCTTGGGCCAAGGTGGGGTTGACACAACCCATAGGCGAGGGCCTACGGGTCACCACCATCGGCAGGTGCCTACGGGTCACCACCATCGGCAGGTGCTGATAGGCAGAGGCCGCTGGAGCTTCACCTATACTAGCCCTCATTCCCGTGGGTTGAGCCTTTGGGCCGGCTGGACTTAGGTGGGCCTCAAGGTTGGATATCAGAGAGGGTAGGTTCAGCCCAAAGACAGCAGACAATAGGTGGCATAGTCCTTCTCTGGTCTGGGTAAGGTACTGGAACTCGGGTGTCAATGGAACAGAGGCTGACTGAGGGCGCTTGAGCAAAGGTACGCTAAAGCCTAATAAGTCCACTTCCAGGGTGTAGGCTAGGAAAGGCATCAATGACAGGCTTGGATCAGGGTCGGCGGCAATATGGAAGTCGTGGCAAGCAATGCTGAGATCTGATCACGGAGAAGTCAATAGCATTGGTCTATTGAAGCAATGGTCTGATCATAGAGAAGTCAATAGCGTTGGTCAATCGAAGCAATGGTCTGATCACAGAGAAGTCAATAGAGTTGGTCAATCGAAGCAATGGTCTGATCACGGAGAAGTCAATAGCGTTGGTCAATCGAAGCAATGGTGGAGGCCTGCAGATAAGCTGTAGCGTAGTCAGGCGTAGTGGAGGTCTGGGTCTGGAGATAGGCAGTAGAGTAATCAGTTGTAGCAGAGGTCTGGGTCTGGAGATAGGCAGTAGAGTGGTCAGGCGTAGTGGAGGTCTGGGACTGGAGATAGGCAGTAGAGTAGTCAGACATAGCAGAGGTCTGGGTCTGAAGATAGGCAGTAGAGTAGTCAGGCATAGCGGAGGTCTGGGTCTGGAGATAGGCTGAAGCATAGTCGGGCAAAGCGAAGTCGAAATCCGTGCAAACAATCCAAAGCATAGGCAGGGCAGGAATGAAGAGAACAGGAACCAGGAACAACGAGGGTCAGGAGTGTAGAGTAGAGACAAATCTCTAGCAGCAACAAGTACTTGAGTAGCGAGGAGACCTGTTGCAAAGGCAACGCTATGGAGCAAGGCCTGAGCTTAAATACACTGAAGAGTTTGACATTTATTTATTTATTTATTTATTTATTTAAAAACTCTTATATACCGGTATTAGTAAGCATACATCATACCAGTTCACATTGTAACTTAAAGACTGAAAATACAATCAACAGGGAGGGCGAACATGGAGGAGTATACATAGAACAGAAGGCAATGAAATTATCATGCAGGGCCACGGCCATGTTCCCATCGCGGGCCCTTCATAAGGATCAGTGATGCACGCGCGCCTAGGGAGGGGCACAGCGCAGTTAGTGGCTTCTCTCCGCAGACCACATGAAGAGGCCCGACGAGCAATGGCATCTTGACCTGAAACACTGGGGACTATAGCAGAGCCGGAGGCACCGGGGGCGGCTCGAGGTCAGAGTTGGCGGCCTACCGCCGCTAGCGAGGAGAAACCAGAGGCTGGAGTCAGTATAAGAAGGTGAGGGGGCCGCACCACGGCACATGTAACAAGCTGATTTTATGCATTTACTTTTTTTTTTTAATTTCTCTAATGCTGGGATTACTATAACAAGTTATTTTTGCTTGTAATTTTGTTTGAAAGTTATAAATAAAAAGTAATAAAAATTAATAATCCACACAATGTTCACTTACATGCATATATCCAAATCTTACATATGAAAACCCCAATGTAAATCTTTGAAAATTCATCCTATGTTCTAAATACATTTCTCATAGATGCAGAATGGCATAAAGTCTAGAACATATACAGTAGGATATGATTATTTTATCTTAATGAAAAGTAAATATCCTCAACTGCATCCTTAACAGTTAATACAGTAAATATTTCAGAATTGGTGTTTTTCATATCCCCAATATAGATTCTCCTATTGGAATGGTTTTATTATCACCTGCTGAGCTTCTGAATAAAAGTCAGCTGTTACTAGAACTAGTGAACCAAGGAAAGGTGTTGAAAGGTCAGCGCTCACAAAAATAAAAACAACCTGCTGCTGTTGGGCTGTCACCCTGGAGAGGGAGAAGAGGAAAAGCATTACCTCCCTGCAATAACAAAAGAGCACACATAAATAAGTTGCACATGTGATTTGTTGAAGCAAATATGAATGTAGGGTTTGTGTCCATTTGCTCTTAGTAAATAAAATTGATGATTTATAAAGACAAATGTTGAAATTGCAATGGACATAGAGTCAGTGAAATAAAATATGTATTCAAGCAAGTTATCCCAGTTTGTGCTGAAATCATAGTGCTTTCACTCAAATAGTTATGATTCTAGAACCCAAAATGGTCAAACAAAAAACAGAAAAAAAGAGATTGAAATATAAGGTATGCAATCTACAAGACTTGACTAATTGAATAAAACAACTGTTATAATTATTGTGTTACATCCGTCAGTCGCAGACGGCTGCGACCGCTCTGCCTCACCTCTCTTTTACCCTTTTCCTCCTCCACTGGAAGAATGGTTGCCTCCGCTGCTGTTTGCCGAAACACTCGGCGTCTCTGAGCCAGCATGGGCGTCCCTATCCACCATGCTTCTTCCTGAGGCCTCCTAGGGCACGAGCGCACGCTGCCTACGTTTTTGAATACGCCATGGCGGGAAACTCGGGGCCGGCCCCACCGCATGACATCAGTACCTCCGGGTATTCAAACCTCTGCTCCGCTCCAATTGAACGAGTTAGCAAGGACTTCGGTTTTGCTACTCTGACCACTTCTAAGCTGCTCGCTTGGACTCTTCACTACCCTCCGGGGTATCTCGCTACTACGGAAGCTCTGGGTAACCGCTCCTCGGGGACCTCTCGCTTCTAGTCGCCCTCTGGGGTTAATCTGCCTAACCTTAAGAACACCTGCCCCTCGGGGGTTCTCTCTGTTTTCTTTCAGGAACCCTCAGCGCTCCTAGGTACTCGCTCATCGAGGGCCTATTCTGCTCAGGGTATCCTGTACCTCGGACCTCGGATCTCTCTCTTCATTCATCTAATGAAGGAAGTTATCAGCACTGCTACTCTGTGAGTATCACTACACTCCAGCTCTCCTCATTCCACCCTTCAGGTTCACGGCCTATCCCGCGCTGCGGAACACTACCAGACCTTTGCTACATCTGGGTAAGACCATCATCTACAGAGACTGCCTGAGCTTACTGTGATATTGCAGGACCATAGCACTGTCTGTTCCTTGGGCAAGATTCTACTCATCAGCTGCAGTATAATAAAGCTTTCTCTCCTCAGTGTCTGCTTACTAAGAGTCTAGCCAATCATTGTGGTTCCCCATGGGGCCCCTCCCCATGGGAGGAGTCATCGCCATTTCGACCAAGAGTCCACAATATGCCACAAACCCAACATATTGCATTTGTATTGAATTTAATAATAGTTGTGCTCAAAGTTCTGATTAATGATTTGTAGGGATGTGAATTGTTTATCTGACGATTGAAAATATCGTCCGATATTTTCAATATCGTCAGATATCGGGGGGTCCCCGATAGCGATAGGAAACCCCACGATTAATTTAGTGGGTTTTCTTATCGTTATTGGGGGGGGGGTGGAAAGAAAGGACACAACCTAAAAACACAACCTGACCCTTTAAAATGAGTTTGTTAGTATCCCCCCACTCTCCGGACCCCCCCCCCCCAAATTTTTAAATACCTGGTGGTCCAGCGGGGGTCCCGGGAGCATTCTCCCGTGCTCGGGCTGTTGGTTGACACTAATCAAAAGTGCACTGGATGGCCCGCGCCATTTTTAAAGATGGCACCGGCCGTCCATTGCTCCTACCATGTGACAGGGACCGGCCAATGGCACGGATACCCTGTCACATGCTAAGGGCAAAGGGCCATCGGCGCCATTGCTATATATGCTATATAACCTTACCAAAACCAGATATATATCCTCTTCCAGAGGGAAAGCAAGAGAATTAGGATGAAGAGGATGAGGAAGAGGAGCTGACTCAGGTACAATTGTAGGAGATATATCACATGAGTCAAAGGCAGGCTGTACAAGAAAGGAACACTCTGATATAAAGACATTTCAGAAGGTTAATGTGTATTTATTTACAAAAAAAGGTGAAACAAAATAAATTCTAAGGAAAGAAGCTATAGCTCCCATGACCAGCCTCTTTTTCATGATGCAGGAACCTCACAGGGCCTAGGCTGCCCTAACCAGGAGGTTTTCCCAATCTGGAATTCTTCTCACGATTCCCTCAGAGGGCAAAGGAGCTTGTGACAGTTTCAATTCATGGCTGCAGGAGGGCTCTTCTGGAGGCAGCATAGGCTGTGGTGCTGGTGGTAGTGTTGGTGGTAGCATGATGGGTCGTGCAGGTGGCTGTGGTGCAGATGGACCCTGTACCTGGTGAGGTGGCCTACAGGCACAAAATGGTGTAGGTTGAGATGCAGGTGGCCGGGGCATGGGGAGGTCCTATCCATGCTCATGGTGCACCTTAAGGTAGAGGGAACTGCATCCAGGACCCCATGAAATACCATGGGGCCACTGGTGGCTGCAGTTGGAAGGGGGGTCATTCTATGCAGCATCTCCCTCCATACTGCAATTTGGGCCTCTGTTGCCTGCTACATTCCCTGTATTTCCTCCAGCATAGTGTCATAGACCCTGTGTTTCTGTTTGATGATGTCAAAAAGACCTTGTGCTTCCTGCATCACCACATCCTGTAGGCCATGTATCTCCTCCAAGAGGCTGCTGCTGCATTCCTATATCAACAGCCTCTCTACATGACTGCCCACCATTTCATCTTGAGGGCCTTGCCCTGGTCAAACAGACTGCTGTCCTGTGGGTCAGCCTGTAGTAGATCAGCCATTGGGTCCTCCTGCTCCTCCTCCTCTTCTATCATGGGCCGTCACTTCACTACAGGGGCTCCTTCTCCCTTGCTGTCTTTATCTGAGATATCATACATGACTTGCAAGTGGCAGTATGGCCTTTGTGAATCTATAGGTGAGGGACCAGTGCATGCCTCAGCAGTCTCTCCTACAAAATGAAATAGGTAAATGTCAAACAATGCCATTATATGTGTTTTTTTCTTATGTACTGATCCCCAGTGGTCTTCACCAGATGGCTTTATTTCTTAGCCTTCAGGTACAGAGCTATAAAAGGGCATTCCATTCTGTATGGCACCTCCTCAGAGGAAGACTGGACTTGGGAGTCCCTAATGCAGAAGGACAGGCTAATCAAAGCTAGATAGTAGCAGGATATTTCATATTTCAAAGGAGAAGGAGCTGTTTTAGTGTGCTTTACATGTTAGGTCCCCAGTCTAGCACTGACTGAAGAGAAGTGAAAGGAAGAGAAGCAGAGAAAGTAACCAGGACACCCCCAATGGAGTTTCCATGCTGGGACACGGGACACTGCCAAGTTGGACTTTGGGCTTCACATTGGAACCCAAGTACTATGTTAGCAGATGCAGTCATTTAGGGATGTGCATTCGTTTGCAACATATTGGCAATCCACAACTTATACGTCCCTATCCGTTCTATTTGTGGGTTCGCGAAACAGATTGTGATCCCCACGAATACAAACATATCATTAGTTTCATTCTTTTGGCTCGCAGTGATTTCTTAGCGGCCGTTTGAAATAGGAGTTAGAAAAAACCAACCCTTTCCTGTGAGTCATAAGTGACCTCACAGCCCTGGCACAGAGTGGGTCAGACAGGTTGGCAAGGAGACCAGAATGCAACCTATCAGACCTAACTTAACTAAGCATTTTTTGTAATGCAGCCAATCGCTGCTCTCACTCAGTGCTCTGTGACGCTGTTCCTGATGACGAAGCACTATTTATACATGAAGCACGCGACGTGCCACGCACTTTCTTGGCGGGAATGGTGGGGAGGTGGTCTGGGAGGTGGCTGCTGACCTCAGAGCTAGTCTGAGTGTATCACAAAGCTGTATTCAATTGCTACCTACTTCGATAGAAAACAATATTTGTTTGATTTGGCTGCAGTGCCAGCTAGCCCTGTTTTTTTTTACCTCACTTTTTAAAATTAATCTGAGATGGTCTCTCTGTCAGTGCCACTGAGAGAAGCTGCTAGCACTAGCAATGGCATTTTGCTTCTTATTTTACTCCCTGGGGTAGGATGCAAGCAGTAGGGATGTGCAGACCAAAAGTTTAAGTTCATAAGTCCATAAGTCGAAAGGGGGTCCCATTTGCGGTCAATATGGACATATGGAGAATTCCATAAGTTGAGTCCATGTCCATATGTGCAAATAAAAATTTAAACCCCTCACCCGCCTTAATCCCCCCCCCCCCAAGACTTACCAAAACTCCCTGGTGGTCCAGCGGGGTCAGGACGCCATTCCTGTACTCCTTTGCAAGGAGCACGTGACGTCGGTGTCACGTTGGAGTGACGCGGCGTCACGTGATTCCCCTCGGGTTCGCTCCCGGACCCCTCGTTGAGCTCAAAAGGAACTTTTGGCCAGCTTGGGGGGGCCTCCTGACCCCCCCAAGCTGGCCAAAAGTTCCTTTTGAGCCCAACGAGGGGTCCGGGAGCGAACCCGAGGGGAATCACGTGACGCCGCGTCACTCCAACGTGACGCGGACGTCACGTGATTCCCCACGCGTCCGCTCCCGGACCCTCACGGAACTTTTGGCCAGCTTTGGTAAGTCTTGGGGGGGGGATTAAGGAGGGTGAGGGGTTTAAATTTTTATTTAGATCAACAATCGCGATTTCCAACGTATTCAACATAGCTATGTTGAATAAGTTGGAAATCCGATCGTTTAAGCCTCATCTTTTTTTTAAGTTAAAAAAAAAAATAAGTTGCGTTTTCCATTTAAGTTCAAAACGAATGCACACCCCTAGCAAGCAGCATTTGGGTGTTATGAGTGGGAGATATATTCAATTTCTAGTAGAGATGTGAATCGTGTCCTCGATCGTCTTAACGATCGATTTCGGCTGGGAGGGGGAGGGAATCGTATTGTTGCCTTTTGGGTGTGTAAACTATCGTGAAAAATCGTTAAAATCGTGAGCCGGCACACTAAACCCCCCTAAAACCCACCCCGACCCTTTAAATTAAATCCCCCACCCTCCCGAACCCCCCCCCCCCAAATGCTTTAAATTACCTGGGGATCCGGCGGTGGTCCAGAACGGCGGCGGTCTGGAACGGTCCCCTCAATAGAATCGTGTTGCCTTCAGCCGGCGCCATTTTTCAAGATGGCTGCCGCAAAATGGCGGCGGCCATAGACAAAAACGATTCGACGGAGGAGGTCGTTCCGGAACCCCGCTGGACTTTTGGCAAGTCTTGTGGGGGTCAGGAGGCCCCCCCAAGCTGGCCAAAAGTTTCCTGGGAGTCCAGCGGGGTTCCGGGAGCGATTTCTTGCCGCGAATCGTTTTCGTACGGAAAATGGCGCCGGCAGGAGATCGACTGCAGGAGGTCGTTCAGCGGGGGTTCCGGACCGCCGCTGAATGACCTCCTGCACTCGATCTCCTGCCGGCGCCATTTTCCGTACGAAAACGATTCGCGGCACGAAATTGCTCCCGGAACCCCGCTGGAGTCCCAGGAAACTTTTGGCCAGCTTGGGGGGGCCTCCTGACCCCCACAAGACTTGCCAAAAGTCCAGCGGGGGTCCGGAACGACCTCCTCCGTCGAATCGTTTTTGTCTATGGCCGCCGCCATTTTGCGGCGGCCATTTTGAAAAATGGCGCCGGCTGAAGACAACACGATTCTATTGAGGGGGCCGTTCCGGACCGCCGCCGTTCTGGACCACCGCCGGATCCCCAGGTAATTTAAAGCATTGGGGGGGGGGGTTCTGGAGGGTGGGGGATTTAATTTAAAGGGTCGGGGGTGGGTTTTAGGGGGTTTTAGTGTGCTGGTTTTCCTGCCCTCCCCCTTCCCCCGATTTACGATTTTTTAATGATAAATCTGGGGAATTGGTATTGTATCGTGGCCCTAACGATTTTTTGACGATTTAAAATATATCGGACGATATTTTAAATCGTCAAAAAACGATTCACATCCCTAATTTCTAGCTAGTTTGATAGAATTGCCATTGAAACAGATATTTCATCGATTTTGCTGCTGTGCCAAGCCAGGCTTTTTTGTTAACTGGCATTACTACAGTTTTTTTTAAATTGAACTCACTGTCTCTCTGCGCTCTTTTAATCCAAGAAGGCAGTGCGCTGGGCAGTGGGCATCAGTAACAGTGGGCACTGGGTAGTTTTGCAGACTCACGCATATTGGGACAGCGGTGGTATCCGAAGGCAAATCCCCAGTGGGCCTCTTATGTAGTTACAATGTTGTTGTTTGCACATACATTATATAACTGCACACATCAAGGCACTGTGCCTGTGGGCAGCCAGTTTTGCAGACTCACACATAATGGGACAGCAGTGGTCTCTTAAGGCAAATCCCCAGTGGGCCTCTTTTGTAGTTACAACTTTGTTGTGTGCACATACATTACATTAGTGCACACATCAAGGCACTGTGCCTGTGGGCAGCCAGATTTGCATTGTCACACATATTGGGGCAGCGGTGGTCTCTGAAGGCAAATCCCCAGTGGGCCTCTTTTGTAGTTACAACTTTGTTGTGTGCACATACATTACATTAGTGCACACATCAAGGCACTGTGCCTGTGGGCAGCCAGATTTGCATTGTCACACATATTGGGGCAGCGGTGGTCTCTGAAGGCAAATCCCCAGTGGGCCTCTTTTGTAGTTACAACTTTGTTGTGTGCACATACAATACATTAGTGCACACATCAAGGCACTGTGCCTGTGGGCAGCCAGTTTTGCAGACTCATGCATATTGGGACAGCGGTGGTCTCTGAAGTCAAATCCCCAGTGGGCGTCTTTTGGAAATAATTCTTTTAATTGAAATCCCTAGTAGGCACTAATATTAAATCCATAATGTCAGGGAATGCTAGACGTGGTCGAGTGATTGGGACTCAGAGAGGAGGCACCTCAAAAGGGAGTGCCAGTCCCCCATTAAAGTTAAAAAGGGACCTGTTCAAATCTAAAATCTCTGTAGGGGCAGGCAGTTCCATCCGGAAAAAAATGAAATCTAAAAATGATTCATCGCTACCACCTGTTTCTGACCCTGTAGTTTTGGAAGTGAGGGAAGGGGAGGCTGAGTCATACAAGACAAAAGGGAGAGACCCAAAAGCAGCAGTGCGACAGCATACTCGACCTATCATTGAAAATGTAGCGCAGGCACTGTTTACTTCTGATTCCGATGAAGAATCACCTTGTGTGGCATTCTCATCATCAGAAATGGAAGAAGTAATAGCTGACGAAGGTTTAGGAGGATTCGTTAGTCCTGTCTTAGCCTCCACTTCAGTGCTGCAGGGGAGAGGTGAAACTGATGATGATGAGGAGGAAGAGAAGTCAGTGCAGGCACAGAGAGAGAATGATGCCCCTGGCATTACTTCTCAGGATGCACCCACTACTTCAGCTCCAGTGCCAGCATCCACCCTGAAGGCTATAGAGAAGGGATCACAAAAGACATCTGCGATATGGAGCCATTTTAAAGTGATGGAGAACCTGCATTTTGCTCAGTGCAATTACTATGGCAGGGCTATTAGCAGAGGCAAGCAAATGGGACATCTATCTAATTTTGGCATGACGCATCATATGAAGAGGCAACACCCAACAACATTACTGCCATCTAGGGATGGTGGCAGTACCAGTCAGGGGACCCCTTTTTCCAGGCAGTGTAAAGTGGTTGAAAAGGAGCAGAGTCACCCCACGCGCTCAGCCCCTTCTAGCAGTCAGGTGGCAGGCCAGCAGCCCCCTGCCATGTGTCAGAAGCGACAACCCACCATGGAGGAAATGGGGTGGTGTGCGGTAACACTATTCCGGGGTAGGAGGCAGGCAGCCTCAAAAGTTGTAACCAGGAGCATTGGGAAAATGATTGCCCTTGATGACCAGCCCTTGCAGATAGTAGAGAATGTGGGTTTCAAGCATTTTCTGAAGGTTGTAATTCCAAATTACAAAGTCCCCACCAAAACCACATTTAGCAGAAAGGTCATCCCCAGCCTGTACAAGCAGTGTCGCAGTCGCATCCAAGCACTGCTAGCTAAGGCACAGGGGAGTGTGCATTTCACCTGCGATATCTGGACCGCCATGAGTGCTGTACACTCTTACCTCTCCCTGACAGCACACTAGTGGAACCTGGCTGCAGCAGGGGCAGGCAGCAGCTCTATTACTGAACAAGTATCAGGGTGGAGGTGGTCTTTACTGCACACCCACCTGATGGATGAGGCCCATACCTCAGCCAATATTCTAGCATGCATCAGACAGATGCTGGAGGGCTGAGAACTACACCAGCAAGACAGGAATCCTCAGGCAGAGTTCTTTGTCACAGACAATGGTGCAAACATGGTAAAGACAATATCCGATGGGCGCTTTCAGAACATCTGATGTTTTGCACACACTCTGCAACTGGTACTGAAGTCAGCTCTGGGGTTGGAGTCCAATCACCAAGAGAATGAATACCTGCATACATTAATACACAAGTGCAGGAACATAGCAGCACACTTTCACAGAAGTGTGAAGGCGGGGCATGTTTTCCAACAAAAGAAGACTAATTTGGAGATGCCTCATAAGCATCTCATTCAAGACATTGCCACCCGGAGGAATTCCACCTTTATGATTCTGCAGAGGTTAGTGGAGCTGCAGACACCCCTTCATGAACTTTCTGGTTCAATTGACATAGGTGTGAAGAATCCACTAGGGCATCATGATTGGTTAGTCATGAGTCAGCTGGTAAAAATTCTGCAGCCCTTCAAGGATGTCACAGAGGAGCAGATTTCCAGAAGTGCCACCTTGGCTGACATCATCCCTATAGTTAATTTTCTGGAGGAAAATTTGGAGGGCTTTAAACAGGAAGAGGGAATGACAGCTGAGGTGTTACATTGTCTGGACATTTTGCAGGAGCAGGTGCAAGAGAGATTAGGGCCTTTAACAGAAGAGCACACATACATGCTTGCCACAGTCTATGATCCCCTTGCGAAAGGGAAACTCGCCCTACAGTCCAATTGTCTCTCATTTGTGAAGGAACTAATGTTAGCAAAAGTCCGTGATCAGGAGCACCATAGGCAGAAACAGATTAGGCATGAAGCAGAGGAGGAAACAGCGACAGGCACTTCTGAGAGTTGTGCTACCCAAGCATGAGCAGCACTCTGTCAGCAACAGCTAGTACCTCCTCCTCCTCCACTCCAGTACGCCAAAGGCATGTTCTGCTATGGGCTAGAGAGAAAGCAGCTGGCATGAGTGACTCTCAGCCAACCCAAGCAAAGGAGACACCAGTACAACTGTCAGTGACATGGTATCTCTGAGAGTCCACAGAGGACATGCAGACAGATCCGCTGGCATATTGGGCACACAAGTCCACTGTCTAGCCATACCTAGCCTAAGTGGCTCAGCGATATCTGTCACGTCTACCAACCAGTGTGCCCAGTGAACGTGTATTTTCAATGACAGGGGATATCATGAGCCCTCACCGCTCAAGGCTAGCACCAGAGTTGATGGTAATGCTAGTGTTTTTGAAAATAAACCTGCCTTTGCTTGGGTTTCCAAATATTCCCTGTGAATGGCAAGATGAATAAAAGCAATTGAAAGCCTTGCAGCAGCTCCAACTGCCTCCTATGCTCCAGATAATATCAGCACATGAACCTGACCTGAAATGCTGTGCATGTCCATCCACTTTCTAGGCCGTACGTCCCTACAAGGGCTGACCCGAAATGCTGTGCCTGTCCGTCCACTGTCCAGGCTGTATGTCCCTACAAGGGCCTGACCTGAAATGCTGTGCCTGTTCGTTCACTGTCCAGGCCATACGTCCCTAAAAGGGCCTGACCTCAAACGCTGTACCTGTCTGAGTTTAGTTCTAGTATTTCCAATTTTAGTTTCATGTATTTGTCCATCACTTTTTTCCAGAAAATCATTTCCTGTTTTGCAACATTTGGAATGTAAGAACATAAAAAGCTGACTTAAGATGTTTTGAGCTTGCATAGTTCATATGCTCAATAGTTTTCATGACCTTCATAATATGGGCCATGTTCCCATGCCAACAATAATGTTTCTAGTACTATAGAAAATTGGTGGTAGTTGCACTCTAGTTCATCCTCTGTCTTCCCATAGTTTACAGAGGCACTGTGTAAACTACAAAGTCAACATAGGTTGATATTGTAGATTTGGACTTGAGTAGTGGTCT
This sequence comes from Rhinatrema bivittatum, assembly GCF_901001135.1. Classification (NCBI taxonomy): domain Eukaryota; kingdom Metazoa; phylum Chordata; class Amphibia; order Gymnophiona; family Rhinatrematidae; genus Rhinatrema; species Rhinatrema bivittatum. Next base: position 83,684,362 of record NC_042617.1, on the reverse strand, counting down.
TATTATTTCTGAGAGCTCTTCCTGCTCTTTTGTCATCAGCTGAAGTGCATAAGTACAGTTAATAGCTTCTGGGTATTCACAAATAATCTCCAGCTCAGTTCTTGCTTCACAAATGGTAGTCTCTATTGCTCTAAAAGCATCCTCTGTTGAATTTTCTTTCAGAAGAAAACATTTTCTTCTGGCAGTGAACCAGTTCAAGAAGAAGTGACAGATCAAACCACAACATACCTGCTCAAAGGATATCCAAATTCTCTAATGCTGTGCCTGTCCATCTAGGCCTTATGTCCCTAGAAGGGCTTGACCTCTATCCTCTAATGCTGTGCCTGTCCATCCAGGCCTTACGTCCCTACAAGGGCTTGACCTCGAATGCTATGCCTGCCCATCCAAACCTTACATCCCTAAAAGGGCTTGACCTCGAATGCTGTGTCTGTCCGTCCATGTCTTACGTGCTTACAAGGGCTTGACTTCTTTCCTCGAATGCTATGCCTGACTGTCCAGACCTTATTTCCCTACAAGAGCTTGACCTCTATCCTTGACTGCTATGCCTGTCCATCCAGGCCTTATGTCCCTAAAAGGGCTTGACCTTGACTGCTGTGCCTGTCCATCTAGGCCTTACGTCTCTACAAGGGCTTGACCTCTATCCTCAATTGCTATGCCTGTCTGTCCAGACTATAAATCTCTACAAAGGTTTGACCTCGAATGCTGTGCCAGTCCATCCAGGCCTTTTGTCCCTATGAGGGCTTGTCCTCTAATGCTGTGCCTGTCCATCCAGGACTTATATCCCTACAAGAACTTGACCTCTATCCTTGAATGCTATGCCTGTATGTCCAGGCCTTATGTCCTTACAAGTGCTTGACCTCTGTCCTTGAATGCTATGCCTGTCCATCTAGGCATTATGTCCCTACAAGGGCTTGACCTTGAATGTAATGCCTGCCCATCCAGGCCTTATGTCCCTAAAAGGGCTTGACCTCGAATGCTATGCCTGCCTGTCCAGGCCTTACATACCTAAAAGGGCTTGACCTCGAATGCTGTGCCTATCTGTCCAGGCCTTATGTCCATACAAGTACTTGACCTCTGACCTCGAATGCTATGCCTGCCCTTCCAGGCCTTATGTCCCTACAAGAGCTTGACTTCTATCCTCGAAAGCTATGCCTGTCCATCCAGGCCTTATGTCCCTGCAAGAGATTGACCTCTATCCTCGATTGCTGTGCCTATCCATCCAGGCTTTACGTCTATACAAAGGTTTGACCTCGAATGCTGTGCCTGTCCATCCAGGATTTACGTCTTTACAAGGGTTTGACCTCTAATGCTGTGCCTGTCCGTCCAGGCCTTATGTCCCTAAAAGGGCTTGACCTCTATCCTCGAATGCTATGCCTGTCCATCTGGGGCTTTATGTCCCTAAAGGGCTTGACCTCTATCCTCAAATGCTGTGCCTGCCTGTCCGTCCAGGATTTATGTCCCTATGAGGGCTTGATCTCTATCCTCAATTGCTGTGCCTGTCCGTCTAGGCTTTACGTCTCTAGAAGGGTTTCACCTTGAATGCTATGCCTGTCCGTCCAGGCCTTATGTTCCTAAAAGGGCGTGCCCTCTATCCTCAAATGCTCTGCCTGTCCTTCCAGGCCTTATGTCCCTGCAAGAGCTTGACCTCTATCCTCGATTGCTGTGCCTGTCCATCCAGTATCTTTAACATTTTTTATTGTCTAAAACTATTCACTAGGCTGATTCAGGACTTTATTAGCTCTGAAAAATATACCTTTCCAGACTCCCTTATACAATCTTTATATCTCTTTAGGACATACAAAGAGATGTTTAAATTTTCACTATCTTCTTTCAGTTAATCCCCACCTCACAATTGCCAGCTTTATATTATTTATATATTATTATTATTATTGCATCTTCTTTTTATTTGTTTAGAGCCACCAACTTTTTTTTACATCTTAGAACTACCACCAGCACATTTTTGTGCCACAATGTTTTATACTCCATAACTGAAATAAAACAAATGTTTTTAATGCATAAATTGATACTCTGTATTAAGCACAGACAACAATTCTGCATTTTGTCTATTTATTTCAAAGTTTTAGTGGTACTGTCTGTGATAACAGTAGGTTCTTTATCGTTAGTATCATATGACTGAAAGTGAAATAAAATATTGTAGATCTTGTCGCTGGCATGGATTCTTAGGTCAAGGCAGAGTTGGAGCAACCTGTAGGGATGAGCCCTGCAAGTCCCCATCATTGGTAGGAAGAGCTGGCTGAAGCAGAGGGCCAACTGGAGCTTTATCAGTACCAGCCACATTCCCCTTAGGTTGAATTGCAACTTAGTTATATCATGTACATGGATTCTGTAGACCTTTAAAATCTTCATGGCATGAAAACATGCTGGAGGAAGTTCTAGGGTTACACATTTCTTTTTGTAATGCATTTCTTTCATAAGTTATAGCCCAATTATTATCCTATCGTGTAACCATACTTTAAACATCACTTTTACCCTGATCCATACTATCAACTATCTGTAGCCAATTTTTCTGAAATAGATCAAGATCAACTGCTGTTTTAAAAATCTTTTTTACTTACCACCCCCTCCTTAATCCTTAATTCACAGGTTAATGAAAATAAAAGTACATCATGGTCAGAACATAAGGCAGAATAAATTGGCCCAAGTTGGATAAACAGACTATTTTGGCAAAAGAGCATGTCTAAAACCTTCTTCTCTGCACTGCCTCATCCATGCATTGAGACTCGGAAGCTCTGTTTGCCTCTGGGGTCCTGCAAGTGGAATGGGAAGCATTTCAGAGAATGCTACCCTGGAAGGTCTAGATTTCAACTATCTACCTAAATGCCTAAATGTTGCTTCCAAAACCTCCCTTCCACACTATCTTAGGTCATTGGTGCTCACATGAACCATGACAGCAGGTTCCTCCTCGTTGTCTAAAATCCTATTTAGGTGGTGATTGAGGTCCAACAACTTAGCACCATGCAGGAAAGTTATGAAAATTCTCATGTCCACTAGCAACTCAACTATCTAAATTCCTAATCAGTGAATCACCAGCAATAACAGCAGTCCTAACCCTTCCCTCTTAGGTACATGCCCTTGGAGATATATCTTTGGTGGGAGAAGATCACCTGGAAGGCATATCCTAGCTACAAGATCTTTTCCTGCAACATCAAGGTGATGCTGTCCTTTCAGGTGATTTTGCTTCTTCAAGGCAGAAGAGGGAATGCCAGACTGGAAGTGAGACCGCTCTACTATATCCCTAAAGGTATCTTCCATATTCTCTCTGCGTGCCTCAGCTCCTCCAGCCTCCAGTGGACTTTGCTTTGGCCCTTACTGTTTTTACCCAAACTAGCAAGCAGGGGAGTAAATGGGGACTGGGGAGAGGAGTTGACAGCTCTGGGTCATTTTATAGGGAGCTGGGGAGCAGGAGGAAAGGCCCCAGTTGGGCCCAGGAAAACCAGCTTGGTAAGTCCAAGCCCTGGGCTCAATTCTAAAGATGGGAATGGGAGTTAAAAGGGCCCAAAGAGGCCCTGCTGAGACTGAATCAACTCAGATGAGCATATCCAAACCCTGAGTTGCATTTTAGAGAATGGATGGGTGATAGGGGTAAAGGCCAGACAGCATCATTTTGGAAAATGGCATCAACTGGCCCATGGACTGGGGGTGCTCTGGGCTGCCACTAGACCACCAGGGTACCATTTTAAGCTAACGGTGTGGGAAAGTGTCCCTAGTCCACCAAGAATTCCTCTTGTGAAAAGGGGAGGGGGTGCAGCCACTAGACTACCAGGGATTTTGTTTTATACTGGGGCCACAGGGGCTGGGGATGGGAGTTGATACTAGGAGGGGTTTGATTGTGGGCTCCAATTTTAAACAAAGGGGAGGGATTTGGCAAAGGCATGTGATGTTGCTGCACAACATTCATTTCTAATTTTGTTACTTTTTAAAGGCTACCCCATATTGACAGGAAGCGGGAATGAGGGACATCTAATCAGACCCCCAGAGAGGATTTTTGCATTTTGGGAAGGGGTACAATTTAGGGCTGCTGCAGGCCTTTTAAGAAGCATCCCAGGGATATAAGGATGCAAGTTAGCTTCCCAATGCCTCTGGGATCAGTGAGTTACAACTCCTGAGTTGTTAAAATATTCAATTATCCTCCAATAAACAGCATTTTAGGAATGATAAATGCAGTTTTCCCTGTGTTAATCACTTATTACAACTTAGTAAATGTACCTATTTGTTTGTTCAGATAACATAATATAGCCACTTGAGCATTAATAACTTTTTTCTGTATTGTATTATTACTAAAGATGCAGATTTTTTTCTTTTCTTTTGTGTGAGAATTTTATCATAAGGCTTGGCCACTACAGATCACTTTCACCCTCCCCCCAGGCTCAACAACCCTCCTCTCTCCCTTAATGGCTGAGCCCCTTCCCATGTTTTATCTCTTTTCCTCCTTGATTCAGTCTCCCAGTTCACTTGATACCTCCCTTTCCTCCAGGGTTGACCCATCCCCTTTCCTCCACCAGCTTTTTATCTCTTTACACCACCCCATTCTCTCTTTCCTCCCACCACAAGGAAGACCCTTAGTTTCCATTTCTGCTCTTCCCCTAGGTTCAGAATCCTCTCCCGACTCATTCTCTCCTCACCCCAGAAAGATCTCCTGTCTTTCCCTATGTCTGCTCACTCTTATCAATCCCTCAGCTTTCTCTCTGTCTGCCCACCTCAGACTTGACTCCTGGGGGGTAGACAGAAAGAAATCTCCTCCCCCCCCCCCCAGTTCTCTCCCTTCATCACATAGCTTTCTCTCTGTCTGTCCCTCCTGCTTTTGCAAGACCCACAGCTCCCCTTTCTTCCCCCAAGCTCATTGTCTACCTCTCATGTTCAGACTCCATCAGACCCCATTGCTCCCTTCTTTGCTCAAACCTTGAAGGCTAAGGCCAGTGCTGCAATCAGATTTCTTCTGGTCCACCTGTGACAATATCAACTCATCCAATTTTCTTCTAGCTTACATAGATCAGTTCAATGCTGCTTCTTTCTCACTTCCAGCTGATAAGGTTGTTATTCCTTCCTCTTTTCTAGCCCAGGTATGTCTCTATTGCCATTCTCGTTGCTTCCTGGTCCCTGTATCTAATACTGTGGGGCATATGCAGAATTCTGTGTAGAAGGGGATTATGAATAAATTCTGTGCAATTGCTCAGCACAGAATTGTACAAGGAATAACAAGAAGAAAGCAGCTGCTGCCAAAGTCCAAGCCAATATTTTCTAATTAGCTGCAGGACAGGAAAGCAGGTAAATCCATTTTAGTTAACTTGCCTAAGGGGATTCAGCTCAATGTGCTAGAAGCTATACTCCAAACCCTACTTTTCAGCAGGTTGCACCCTGAGAAAGAAGAGAGGATGAAGGCTGAGGAATGGATGTCAATCTCCACCATCATGGTCCAAATACTTACATGCTAATACAGCTGGCTTGTGATCTAGGAACACATTTATTTTATTTATTTAATTATTTAGAACTTTTCTATACCGACATTCATATGCATATCACATCGGTTTACAGATCAACAGGGATAAACATAACAATAGCTGTGAAATTGATTTATAAAGTTACAATTAACAAGGGGATCAAGGAACATGGTGGGAGAATTCGAGAGAGTAAAAGGGTCTAGCAGACCTAGGTAGAGTTAAGAAGATAGATTAACCAAATAACCCGAAGTGGGCGTAATGGGGGGAAGATGGGGGGGAGAGATGTACAAAGAGCCATACTACCTCCAGCTCACACCCCAGCACCTCATGTGAATTATGATCAAGGCACTGCTATTAACATGCCAACAGTAAGGGCATATGTCACATGCCACCTCGCCCAAACCAAATGTACAAGATCAATCTCACCCCCATCTCATTGCTTAGAACTGATGCAAGAAGCATCACATGCAGAGTAATGTATCAAAAAGATAGTATCTGTCCAAACAGAGGCTCATTATCTAACAGGGAGAGGTATCAAATGGCAAGACCCACCATATAGACCCCAAAGGTGATGCTAGTCCTGGATGATACCTAGGGGATTCACTGTGGGCCGCTGAAATTCTGATCAGATAATGGGATGATGATTTGTGGGGAACAAACTTGTATGTTTTTGCAGCACCTCAATTCCCCATAGACTGACGTGGCCAAGCAGTGGCCAGTAAATTTAGGAAAATCTGGATGTAAGAAGAGGAAGTAAGCCAAGATTAACAGAAAGGCTGTTAGCTTGACATATTCTAATTTTTCTCAAGTCCTGAATTTGGATGAATCAAATTCAAACACTGTTGTGGCAATCATGTCCACTTGTAGGTTAAAAAAATATATAACCTTGGTTAATACTAAATATCAAGCTTCTTGCTGAAACATAGCCGATAATAATTAATTTTGTGTGATATCTCTAATTGATATAGCTAACTATAGACTACATCAGCAATAAATGCACAATTACATTCTTATTACTGCTGCATGAAGTGATGTTAAGCAAAATGTATTTAATTAGTCTTTAACAACACAACTAAATTAAATTAATGATGACATAGTTAATAACTAGAATTGTTCATTGATATTTAAACATTCTGCTAATTGCTGCAGCTGAGTTATGGTATACCATTATTCCTACTTCCTAAAAAAAATGTTCATTTTACTTAGCTGTACTTTTTCTTATATAAGTTTATATAGATGCTTTGTAGAATTTTTAAAAAGAAGTTGAAGGTTTAAGCAATAGGAATATCAAATTTTGTGCTAATTAACACACACATCTATTCAATAAAATTCAGAGTTGTGAGAAGCATATGCACTGGAATAAATTGTCTATTGGACAAAATGAGTTGTCCATGAACATACCTGACTGTCAGATGCATCAAGCCACGACAGGGCTCTAAACAACGGGTTAAACAACACGTTAAACAACGTATATCATGCGATAAATATATGCAATTTATCACATGGTGTACACAATATTTTGCATGGCCCTGCCCACATTCCTTCCCTTATTACAATGAGCTGTTTTGCAAGCAGATCATTAATAGACAATTTGACGTTAATAATTTAATGTGACTGACATAGGGGCCGATGTAATAAGACCCGTGGTGAAGCAGGTGCTGGTTGTAAGCATGGGGTTTGATCACCACATGCGGCTGAAGCTGGCGCCTCAGCAAGTTGTAAAAAAAATTATGCAAATGATTTGCATGCAGAAATCCATGCACTTATGAAGAAATGCAAGTACATTCATGCGGTAAGGCCCAATGTAATAAGCGGCTGCATCTGCGCCGATAATCTATGCTGAAAATATGTGCAAGAAAGCAAATGTGAAGAAGAACTGGGTGTCCCTTTTTAGCTAAATTATGACCAGGGAATAGGAATGCATATATTTCTAATAACTGCGGACTACAGAAAACATGGCAAATATATTAATTGGTAATAATTCATACCGTATGCCATAACCTCTGACACAAGCCAAACCTTCTGCTGCTTTCAGCATCAGGAACAGCTGGACATGCACTTTTTCCCCATGCATAAAACCCTTATTACGTACCCGTATAAGGCTTTGCATGGGAAAACTCGCATACAAACACGCATATAGCATGCACAAACCCCTGGCAACTTCAGCGCACCTTATTACTTCGGCCCCTTAGAAAGCTGTCAGATACGTTTAATTAACATCACCTTCCCAGGAAACACGGGAGCTCCTGAATTAGATCTAAAGAGTTATGAAAAAAAAACAAAAAACTTCCGGTGCCATAAAGCCAAAAGTTGATCAGGGGTCAAAGCTGACTACCTGCTCATCCTGGGGCTGCTTCAAGGTGGCTCCAACCATCAAACATTTTTAAAAAGTCAATGTTATCATGCAACACCTGACCCACAAACCCTAAACCTGTCCGAATTAAATAAAGTATGTCCTCCCACCCCCTTTCGTTAGAAATAAGTGCTAGCACTGGCCCCCTCCTCAAAGGCCTAGGTCCAATCCCCTATCTTGTGATGGGGCAAAGTCACTCTCTGCACCATTTTGAAAAATGTGGCCGACCAGGCCTGGGTTTAAGGTGTGCCCCGGACCCCAACTGGGGATTCATTGCAACATTTTGAGGTTTGGGAAGTGGGAGGAGAATTCAGGGCATGGAAGGGTAGGTGCCACTAGACACCAAATAATTTTTGTACATTTGGGTGATAGGGGAGGTCCCTATACTCCAAAAATGTGGCTTCGCTATTGGGGGGGGGGGGGGTGTCAGCGCTTATTTTTAAAGAAAGAGAGTGGGGGACATACTTCATTTAATTCAGACAGGTTGGGGTTGGGAAGCTTTCATTACGTGAACAATGTTGACTTTTTTTAAATGTTTTGGTGGTTGCGGATGCCTCGAATGGTAGCCTCAGAGAGACCGGGGTCAGCTTTGATCTCTGCCCCAATATTTTATTTTTTACCACCTTTTATTTCTGGCACTAGCCCTTTAAAGTAATGGCAGTCCCATGAGTGGGCCACCATTCTGCCTAACAGGCCAATGCTGTGTTGTCTTGCTCCACGGGGTTTGGCCACAAGATAAACCAATGCCACAAAAGATACATGATTTTTTAGGGGAGTGGGGCCCACTATTGTGGCAGCAACCCTCTCCATGATAGTTGGAACCCTCCCTCGAAAAAACATTTGTTATGAGTCAGTGCTGCCGAGAAGGAAGTTAACCCTCGTCAGTCTCTACCGTCAGATGGTGAGGCCTGTTGCAGATGTTGAGATGAAGGCTTCACCCTGGAAGCTCGTGATCCCCCCAGGAGAAGCCCGTAGGGACACAGCCACTGGGACTTAGGAGACTCCCTGAAGAATGAAGATGGTCTGGATGCAGGCGCCTCCTGCAGGTCGTGGGTTCCAGACGGCTGGCGCCTCCAGCAGGTCGTGATCAGTCTGGGAGTACACGTTGAAAGATAGTCCCAATCCAGTCCAAGGGTCGAAGTCCAGAGAAAGGTCGAGAGCCGGTCCAGGAGCAGATGGGAGAATGGTCCGAAGCCATTCTGAGTATCAGACCTTGCCTTATATACCGGAACTGGAAGGAGGAGTCCCCAGGGGAGCCATGACAATTTCCTGTCATGGCTCCTCATGGCTCCTTTAAATTCTCACTTCAGCCGCGCGCGGCTACTAGGAGGCTGAGGGGGAGGAGCCAGACCGCCAAACTTATGCGATCGATTAGGCAGCGGCAGGAGCCTCAAAGAAGTTAAGACAGAGGGCTGCCTGCCGCCGCAGGAGCCCCCGATACTCCCGGTGAGTTAGTTATCACCGTGGCCGCCAGCCCGACCCTGGTCGCAGCCCGTCGCAGCCGGCATTTCTAACAACATTGCTGTTTAGAGCATCTAGGTTTATCTTCATTATAGGATGTCACAAAATATTGCTGACTGAATATTTCCAGAAATTTGGTCAACTAGGGCCTATAGTAAAAAAGCCTAGGAAGATTGCCTTAGAAGATGGAAGAAAGGAGCAAGGAGAGGCATATGCAGAATATCTGAGTTATTCACTTTCTAATGAATGATTTATAACCAGTCCTGGATATCTGAATAGTCCATGCAGATGAATGATAAGACTTGCAGAACTGTTTTCAATGGGTAGAAGCAAGGGTTACAATTTCTACAATGCATTGAGATGTCCAAAACTTGAACTGGCCCAAAAATATCCCTCCTCCCTAAGAAAATAAAAACATAAGATATGCCTTGCTGGATCATACCAAGGTCTATTGAGTCCAGCCTTCGGTCTCCAACAAGTCATTGGCAGATCCCAAAAAGTAGATATTTTTCTTGTTACTTATTTATAGGGATAACAATGGCTTTCTCTTATCTATGTGGCTAATAATGTCTAATGGACTTTTTCATCCAGGAATATGTCTAAGATTCTGGGCACCTTGACCATGTCTTCTTGCAACAGATTCCATAGCTTAATTATGCATTGAGTGAAAAAGTACTTTGTACAATTTGTTTTGAATCTTTGATTGTTAATTTAATGGAATGTCTCTGTGTTTTAGTAATATTTAAAAGGTTAAATAACTAACTATAACGTTTACCCATTCCATGATTTTATAAACTTCTATTATGTGCTCTCTCAGTCATCTCTTTACCAAGTTGAAGATCTCTACCCTGTGTAGCCTATTTTCATATGGGAGTCATTCAATCCCCGACCCCTTTAACATTTTTGTTGCCATTTTATGCACCTTTTCTAGGTCTACTAACTCTTTTTTTTTTAGATGGGGTGGCCAGAGCTTCACACAGTACTCAAGATGCGCTCACACTATGGATCGATTCATATATAATGATATTCTCCAATTTATTCTCCATTCCTTTTTAGATCATTTCTAACATTTCCTTTGTATTTTTTTACCTTCGCTGCACACTAGCTCAGGATTCAATGTATTGTCTTCAAAGAGTGCAAGGCCCTTTTCCTAGTTGGTGAATCCTAATATGGAATCAGGATTGTGTGTATGTGGTTGAGATTATTTCTCCCTTTGCATTTACCTACATTAAATTTCATTTACTATTGGGATGCCCATTTTCTTAGTCTTGCAAAGTCTTTCTGCAGTTCCTTAAACTTTACTGCCATTTTAACAGCTTTGAATGATTTTTGTCATCTGCCAATCTTATCAACTCACTTGTTTCCGATTCCGATTCCAGATCATTTATAAATATGTTAAACAGCAGATGACTCAGTACACATCCCTGTTGTATTACACTAATGACTTTTCTCCATTTGGAAAACTGACCATTTAGTCTTATTCTTTGTTTCTTGTCACCAATTCACAACAGGACACTGCCACCTAAGAGTCTTTAGGGAGTTGCTGTTGAAGTAGCAGCTGCTAAGATTGGAACTTGGCACTGGCTAATAAACTGGGGTCTGTATAATATCCTTAACTAAACTATTTTTTTCAGCTGGGAGAGTTTCTTATTTTGGGCCTAGAATTTGTTCATTCTGCTAGGGAAGTTTGCCTGGTTTTGCTTTTTGTTTGCCTGATTGATTTGTGTTTTTTGAAGTTTAATTTTCTCTGTTAGAAAAGTTTACCATATTGACTAGGCTTTTTTTGTAGTTTATTTCCTTCTGCTGGGACATTGATGTACTTGATTAAGTATTTCTTTCTGGTTAAGAGTATAATAGATTTGTTTCTTCTTTGCAGCTGAATAAAGGTTTATTGGTTTGAAATATATTATGAATCATCGAAGGACAGAACGGTTAGAATAGCAGGCATGGACAGGATAAACTTGAGTCTTGAGGGAGTTGCTTTTGAAGCAGGAGCTGCTGAAATTGAGATTTGGCACTGGATAATAAACTGAGATCTGTATAACTTGCTTAATTAACCTATTTCTCTCTGTTGGAAAGATTGCTTGTTTTGTGCCTCATGAAGGCAGTGGCTAAAGCCAGAGAGATGCTAGGCTGCATAGAGAGAGGAATAACCAGCAGCAAAAAAGAGGTGATAATAATAATTAGGGATGTGAATCGTTTTAGGACGATTAAAATTATCGTCCGATAATTTTAATATCGTCTTAAACCGTTATGGAACACAATACAATAGAGATTCTAATGATTTATCATTATAAATCGTTAGAATCGTGAGCCGGCACACTAAAACCCCCTAAAACACCCCCGACCCTTTAAATTAAATCCCCCACCCTCCCGAACCCCCCCCCCAATGACAAATAACTTGCGGGTCCAGCGGCGGTCCGGAACGGCAGCGGTCCGGAACGGGCTCCTGCTACTGAATCTTGTTGTCTTCAGCCGGCGCCATTTTCCAAAATGGCGCCGAAAAATGGCGGCGGCCATAGACGAACACGATTGGACGGCAGGAGGTCCTTCCGGACCCCCGCTGGACTTTTGGCAAGTCTTGTGGGGGTTAGGAGGCCCCCCCCAAGCTGGCCAAAAGTTCCTGGAGGTCCAGCGGGGGTCAGGGAGCGATTTCCCGCCGCGAATCGTTTTCGTACGGAAAATGGCGCCGGCAGGAGATCGACTGCAGGAGGTCGTTCAGCGAGGCGCCGGAACCCTCGCTGAATGACCTCCTGCAGTCGATCTCCTGCCGGCGCCATTTTCCGTACGAAAACGATTCGCGGCGGGAAATCGCTCCCTGACCCCCGCTGGACCTCCAGGAACTTTTGGCCAGCTTGGGGGGGGCCTCCTGACCCCCACAAGACTTGCCAAAAGTCCAGCGGGGGTCTGGAAGGACCTCCTTCCGTCCAATCGTGTTCGTCTATGGCCGCCGCCATTTTTCGGCGCCATTTTGGAAAATGGCGCCGGCTGAAGACAACAAGATTCAGTAGCAGGAGCCCGTTCCGGACCGCTGCCGATCCGGACCGCCGCTGGACCCGCAGGTTATTTAAGTCATTTGGGGGGGGGGTTCGGGAGGGTGGGGGATTTAATTTAAAGGGTCGGGGGTGGGTTTTAGGGGGTTTTAATGTGCCGGTTTTGCGATTTTACGTTTTTTCGATTTTTCACGATTTTTCACGATATTTCACGATATTTTACCCCCCCAAACGGCAACAATACGATTCCCTCCCCCTCCCAGCCAAAATCGATCGTTAAGACGATCGAGGACACGATTCACATCCCTAATAATAATACCCTTGTACAAGTCTTTGGTGAGACCTTACCTGGAGTATCGTGTTCAGTTCTGGAGACCAAAAGGATAAAGACAGGATAGAGGCGGTCCAGAGAAGGTCAACCAAAATAGTTTGGGGTTTGTATTGGAAGACTTATGAAGTGAGGCGGAAGGATCTAAATATGTATACCTTGGAGGAGAGGAGGGGCAGGGGAGATATGATATACACCTTCAGATACCTGAAAGGCTTTAATGATGCACAGACATCAAATCTTTTCCATTGGAAAGAAAACTGTAGAACTAAGGGTCACAATATGAAATTCCAAGTGGGATAACTGAGAACCAACATCAGAAAATATTTCTTCACAGCCCCTATATGCATTAATACTCATTGCATGGGAAATAAATTCCCAAATCCAGAGGCAGTCATGGCACAGGATGACCTGGATGTTGTGGATATCAAAGAAACATGGTACATGGTAGACCATGACTGGGTTGTAGTTATACTGGCCTGCAATCTATTGAAGAAGGACAGGATAGGAAGAAAGGGAGGAGGAGTGGCACTATATATAAAAATAATATTAAAGCAATAGAACTGCAGGGATTATAAAGTAAGAAAGAGAAACTATAATTTAATCTGGAAACAGAGAATGGAATATATATTTATATTAGTGTAATTTACTAAGGATACTTACTCATTTTTAATGAATTACTAAAGTGCAACAAATGAGACAATTTTCAGTTTGTTCCCAATGGAACAAAGTGAAAATGGCCTCCTATGAAAACACTCCAAACATTTGGAATATTTTTCTATTCAGTGCCAACAAATAGGTCCTGGAATCGCCCCTCTACCCTGTTAAAATTAAACCCAAGCCTGGGCCTAACCAGGCCTTTCTGACCCCAATTCTTGCTAATAAAAGTAAGCCAAGAACCTAGGTCTACCTGGATTAGCATCTCCAGGCCTAGCTGGGGCTTCCCTATGCACCTTCACCCTCCTTTAAGATCTGCCTGGGCCTGGGATCTTCTTCCCCAGCCCCCATTTACCTCCTTCTTGTTATGTAAAATTGCTAAGGGTGGGAGTGAAGTCCACTTGTTTCTACCCCAGCTGCAGGTACTTTAAAAATGGAACTGTCCAGCTGGAAGATGGCCCCAAAATGATGTCACTTTGGTGCCTGGCATAATTTTGGTTTGCTGGTTGCAGCATGCTTCCAATGGAAATGTTGCAGATGAGAAAAAAGACCACAAAATGAAAGAGTGGGGAAATGAGCAATGGACATAGAATCTTCACATACGGATAAAGAAAAGTCAAATATCATCTGCTTCACTTTGACCCTAAGTACTTGACAAGAATACATAGACCTATTTCTCCTTATGTGATATCCATGTGACTAGCTGAATGTGAGCTCTAAAAGGTCAACCAAAGAATAACAGAACTTACTTTTACCCCTTGCAAGTGCTGAGGTGTCCATACTTGCGACATCTTCTTTATTTTTACTTGAAATGACAGCGTCTGCTATTACTGGCATCAGTAGCATGGGATCTTCTTGGTGTTTGGGTACTTGCCAGGTTCTTGTGGCCTGGTTTGGCCTCTGTTGGAAACAGGATGCTGGAATTGATGGACCCTTGGTCTGACCTAGCATGGCAATTTCTTATATTCTTATGTTCCTATGCTTGGGATGCACCAGAATTAACTCTGGTGCATCCTCCCAGCGGAGGGCACCATTTTGATGTAGTCAGCTAATTGAACTGCTGTACATCAAAATGATGCTCTATGCTGGGGAGGATGTAACAGCGTTAATTAACTCTGGTGCATCCCAAGCGGTAGCTGTCATTTCAAGTAAGAAGAAAGAAGATATCACAAGAGGACATCTGAGGCCTGGGCTCTGGGTTTGGGGCTGACCCTGACTGAGGCCCCAGCATTGGATCTGGGCTTGGGCCGAGGTCTATGCATTGGGACCCAGCCTCCAGGTTTGGCCCCGGTGTCAGGCCTGGATCCAGGCTGAGGCTCAGGCGTTGGGACCCAGCATCTGGCCTGGAATTAGATTGAGGTAAGGGCCCTGGAGTTGGGGCCAGGCCTCAAAGTCTACGCTTTGTGTAGGGCCTAGGCCAAGGTCAAGATAACCTATCATATCGTAGCCCTATACAAGGCCAAGGCTTCAGCCTGAGCCTAGGCCTCCATCTGGATCCCCCTCCACCCGGACCAGATAAGTGGGATCCGGGGAGGATCCCGTTGCTGGCATTTTTGCAGGTGGATAGGATAGGTGGTGGGGACAGGTGGCCTTGGGAGGCCCAGTTTCTTAATTTAATTGTGCATTTGGGGTGTTTTTAAAAAATAAAGAAAATGAAATAAACATTAACAAAATAAAATTTGTGGAGAAAAACACTCCAATAATGAAATTTAAAAAAAAAGAAATTTTTACCCCTGCACACCCTACTGTTTCTGTGTGTCACAGGGGCTGCCTATGGTTGATTGTGTTTGTGTGTCCTTGGGGCTAACTGGAAAGTGGAATGGGTGTCATTGGTGTTGACTAGGCGGGAGGTATGCAGGGTGAGTTGGTGGCCTCAGGCATCAGAATTTTGGAGCTGCAAAAATTGCCCTTCCATATCAGCCCTGCCGCAGCCACCTCAGTCTGCCTGCAAAGACAAGAGCAATACCAGGGCAGGAAGTGAAGAACCATGGTGGCACAGATTTAGTTCTCAACCACTGTGAGAAGAAAAGAAAAGTAGTGGCAGTGTCAGCCTTTGTGGCCTGCCCGTAGTGCTCCCACTCCCCAAGGCCAGGAAATAAAGAACTTTGGTGGTTCCATTGTAGTGATGTGCCCTTTGAGTTCCACTCCCTCATGGGCAGAAGGAAAGAGAGGTGGCAGCAGAAGGGAAGTGAAGAGAAGGTTATAAATGAGTGAGCAGGAGGAGAAAGGAGTGAAGTTGGGAGTGAAAGGGAAAGAGAGGGGGAGGAAGGGACTAGGTGTGTGTGAGGAGAGGAGTAGGGGTGGCAGAAGGTGTGAGTGAAGAGAGGGGAGGGAGGAAGGAGGTGTAAAATGGAGAGAGGAGAGGAGAGAAGTGGAAGAAAGGAGGAGGTATGAGGAGGAGAGGGGAAAGGAGGATATGTGTGAGGCGAGGGAATGGAGAAGATGTAAGGGAAATTTAGGGGAAGGGATGAGGTGTGGTGGAGACAGAGGGAAAGAGAGTAAATGTGATTGGAGGGAAGGGTATGGGAGAGGATTAAGTGAAAGGGAAGGAAATAGGGTGTGAGATTAAGGCTGCTGCAGGTTGTGGGGGAGAAAAGTGTATGTGTGAACATGTGAAAGAGTGTGAGTTTATGAATCTGTGTGAGAGAGAATGAATGTGTGTTAGTGTGCATATATGAGAGAGTGAGGACAAAGTTTTGTGAGCAGCTTCTCTCCTCCCACTGACTCACTGCAATCTCTGGATTACTGGAAATCAAATATTTCAAGGTAGAGAGAGTGATGAATTTATTTTATCCTTATTAGATTAATTATTGCATCTTGATGTGTCTGCTCTTTTTAAATATCTTATTGAGTTTTGGGAAATTTATTAAATTTTTTCTGAGTTTAATGGATGTTCGATTTATTGTTTTGAAATATTCTTTTTTTGTAAGATTTTCTATTATTGTTGTTTTATATTTTTTGATTATTTTATTTATTTTATGAGGAATGGCGATTTTCTGTTTTTCAATTTTCACTACATACAGAGATTGGCTTGTCACAGTTTCCAGTTCAGCCTTTGTCCAGTTCTATTTGTACTTTATGGTCTCTTTATATTGTATTTGGTGAGCATCTGTCTGTGTTCTGCATTTGCGACTGAGGTGCAGTATTCTCAGAGCACATAGTTTCTGTTTATGAGTCTCCAGCAGTCTGTTTTTTTCTGTTTTCCTAATAGGAGGTGTACTAGTGTTTTAGGGCCTGGTGTAATATTTGCAGTATTGCTTTTTCATAGGTAGGGTTGTTACTGTTTGAGTGCTGGCAGTTAAAGAAATTTTAGCATGGAAGGTTTACTATATTGTAATTTGTAATTCAGTTTACTTTTGGCTTTTCTGAGGACCAGGCTTGCTTGTAACACAGTTCACAATAGGCCTAATACCACATGTGTTCCAAGTGTCTTTTTTTGCTTTTTTGTAGGATTTTCTGGTTGGCACCGCAACAATGCATGAAAATATAATATATATGTTGCAAGTGATATTCAACCTCAGAAGACTGTACTTTGTCCTTTTTCATGTAAAATCTATTATTATGAATGTATAATATTTAATAGTGTGTGCAGAGAATCAAGGGAGGAAGGGTTGGGCACAAGGGGTATCTAATATCCTTGCACCCGAAAGGCACACAGAGTCTTGCCATTCACCCATTTCCTCAGGAGGCAAATGCCTGGAAAGTTGGGAGGCAGACAGAAGGGTTCCTGCCAGCTTCCTATAAATATCATTAGCGTTCTACCTGCCACTCCTCTGGGGATCCTGACCCCACATCTCCCCATCACTAGCATTTCAAATAGCCAAAAGGACTAGATATCAAGGGAGTCCCCTCCCCCCCTTTTTTGCTGCTTTGCTGAATTGACCTGCGCTGAGCCTGGCCAAGATGGGGGCATTGTTTCTTTTCTCACCTCAGGCAACAGATTGTCTTGAGCTACCCCTGGAGATGTGAGTAGTTGTGAAGTGACCTTTAACAAAAGTATTACAAACTTATGTATACTAAGGATGCAATGTTTGAGGAGGGAGAGCAAACAGGCTGTAAAAGCATGTGCCTTCAAAATGTCATTTATTTCTATCCACTAGGCTGAGGGAGTTTGTCATCTGTTTTCCCTGTATGTTCTCATACTGGCTATGTATGTTATTCTTGTGTGCCACCTAGGGCCCCTGGGCTAGGTGGCATATAAATAAATAAATAAATAAATAATCAGAGGAGGAGGAGGAGGTTCTCCTTAGAGAGAGTATTCAGAATTAGGACACAGTTTCTGGATCTCTCTGAGGAGCAAGTCTTGTGCAGGTTCAAGTTCAACAAGAAAACCATACTATACCTATGCCAGCAGTTACAGCAAGAACTGCATCCTTCCACTCAGAGAGGCCACACCTTACCAGTACACCTCAAGGTCATTATGGCCTTGGACATTTTTTTGCCACTGACACCTTCCAGACACCTCTAGGGGTCACAGTTGGAATAATTCAGTTAGCCACCTCCATATATATGAATCGGTTTTTTTAGCTGAATTTCTAAGGAAACACATCAGTTAACAGCTTTCCCATGGTGCAGATAGCAACAAAAGCAAATAAAGATTGATTTCTATCAAATTACAGTTTTCCTTTCTGTTCTGAGAGCTATAAATTGCGCTCATAGTCCTATAAGGCCATATATAGACAATGAGGTCACTTTTAGCAACCACGAGGGCTTCTACTCCCTCAGCGTGTAGGTAGTCTGCAATATCAAGAGCATCATTATGATGCAGTGACCAAGTTTCCAGGCTCTTGTCATGGTGCTTACATTCTTTCACATACAGCTATTCATGACCACTTCCATGCTGGTGTCATCATGAGGGTCTGGATTCTAGGTAGGAATGCTGCTCTCATTACATTGATACAGCAACTAACCTCTGGCATTTTCTCTCCATCTGTCTCTAGATGGTCTTACAACTTTGTTTCAGGAGAAACAGGTAATAGTGAATATCTACTCAAAACCTGGCTCATCATTCTGCTTGCATACCCACAGATTCCAGGAGATATCCACTAAAACAGGGCCCACCTGCAGACCAGGGCAGTCCTCAAGAGAACCTTTGGACTACTCAAAACACATTTCCATTACTTGGACAGATCAGAAGGATGTCTTCTTTACAACCCAAGAAAGATATGTGACATCTTTCTAGCCTGCTGCATGCTGAGGCCTGCCTCTTCCAGAAGAACAAAATGTTTATCTTATAGTGCCCAATGATCCAATGATGAAGAGAAGGAAGAGGAGACATATAACCTTAGCGAGAAGGAAATGCAGAAGATATATCATTACCAGACTCACCAGCAAGCTGGTGAGTCTGGTAATGATATGAAGATATTCTCAAATGTGCATTTATTTACAATAGATAGATGCATAGCAAAAACATAATTTTTTCATGGGATATCATTATCTCCTTTTGGGGGGCGTTGACTCTTATACCTAGGAATGCCCAAGACTTGTGCTTCTGTGCAGATTTGTTTGGTCACTATTGTTATTGCCTTCAGAGGCCACAGATACAGAAAACAGTCATAAGGGGTGATAGCTACAGGAGGACTTTGGAGGTGAGAGGGATCTTAAGAGTACTACTATTACTACTACTACATCTACTACTACTACTACTACTACACATTTCTGTAGCACTATTCAACATATGCAGAGCTATACAAAAACATATGAAATAGTCCCTTCTGAGTAGAGCTTACAATCTAATCAAGACAAACAAAGATGTTATTTATTTATTTATTTATTTTATTTATTTAAGGCTTTTCTATACCAGCATTCATGATACAATCATATCATGCCGGTTTACAAATAACAGGGGTGTGTAATAACTTTGTTCTTTTAACTAGTGCAGAAGAGGCAAAAAGTTACAATATAAAAAGGTCATTGAACTGGGAGATGAAGGAGATAAGAATAGAAAGGAATAAATAAACTTTACAGAGGTAGATTATTTACATTTTGCAGTAATGTCTCTTTGTGGTAATTATTTACATAGTACCGAAGGTCTCTCAATGGATGGTGGAATCTGTAGGGCTCGCTTGCCATAGGGTTTCTCCTTGGATATTAGATTCGGGAAAGGCTTGTTTAAATAGCCAAGTCTTAAGTCTTTTTCTAAAAGTTAGCAGGCAAGGTTCAAGTCTGAGATCAGGTGGTAACGAATTCCAAAGAGCGGGGCCCGCTGTAGAGAAGGCCCGATCTCTAAGTGTAATATGGTGTGTAGATTTAATTGGGGGAACAGTCAGTGATCCTTTGTATGCTTCTCTGATGGATCTTGATGATGAATGAAGTCTGAGGGGGATTTGGAGGTTGAGGGGGGCTAGGGAGTGGATGGATTTATGGATAATGGTGAAGGACTTGTGTAGGATTCTGTAGTGTATTGGCAGCCAGTGTAGATTTATTAGAATGGGGGAGATATGGTCTCTTCTTCTGGAGTTGGTCAAGATTCTGGCTGCCGCATTCTGGAGCATCTGAAGTGGTTTGATGGATGAGGACGGGAGGCCTAGTAAGATAGAGTTGCAATAATCTATCTTGGAGAATATTACTGATTGTAGGACTGTTCTGAAGTCATGAAAGTGTAGGAGTGGTTTCATTCTTTTGATTACCTGCAGCTTGTAGAAGCAGTTCTTGGTTGTATTGTTAATAAATGTTTTTAGATTCAAGTGTTTGTCTATTACAAATCTTAGGTCTCTTGCTTGTGTAGCAATGGTATTAATTGGAGCAATTTGAGGGGAGTTGCTGTTTTCAGATGTGATGAGGAGGAGTTCCGTTTTGGCCGAGTTTAGAATCAGATTTAGGTTTGCGAGGAGTCTGTTGATCTCTTGGAGGCAGTTTTCCCAGTATGTGAGGGTTTTAGTGAGAGATTCTTTGATGGGTATCAGAATTTGAATGTCATCAGCATATAAAAAATGTTTTAGTTGCAGGTTGGTTAAATGTTGGCATAGGGGAAGAAGGTAAATGTTGAATAGAGTTGGGGATAGTGAGGAGCCTTGAGGAACTCCTTGTGAGGAATTGTAGCGGGGGGAATTTAATTTAATAAATCAATGGCTAGAAATTAATGAGGCTATAAGTGGGATAATTAGGGGTTAAGATTTAAAAATAGCCTTGAACTAGTGGATTTTTAGAAAGAATTTAAATAAGGCAACAAAAAGAGCATGATTTATCAGCTTAGGAAGTCTATTCCAAGCATATGGTACAGCCAAGTGGAAAGCACAAAGTCTACACTTAATAGAATGCATGGGGATAACCTGATTGGAACAGCAGTTACTATCCTTAATAGGGATGTGTATTAGTTTCAAATGATTTTCAAAAACATGATGAATAAGGGCAAGGGAACCTAAAACAAATTGGGGGCCCCAAATGAAATAAACCTTATTTGTTGCATTTGTTTGAAAAAATGCATTGGGCCTAAGCCTAGGCCCAAAGCCGTGGCCTCACCTAAGGCATAGACCAAGGCCCAAAGCAGGAGCTGTGGACTATGTCCTAGCACAACACTAGTGCCTTGGCCAAAGGCTAAGCCCAAAGCCAGGACCTCTTCTAGGGCACAGGCCAAAGTCCAAAGTAGTTAATTATCTCTGGAACAACCCAGTAGATGGCATTACAAGACAAGAAGAGGACAACGTGAGAGCAGCTGCGAGGCCTGGGCTCTGGGCCTCGGCCTAAGTCAAGGCAGCAGGACCTGGCCTCCAGGCCAGGCCTGTGCATTGGGCCTGGGTCCAGGCCAAGGCCCCGGCATCAGGACCCTGCCTCCGGGCTGAGTCACAGCATCAGGCTTGGGGACAGGCTCCAGCCTAGGCTGAGGCCCAGGTGTTGAGACCCAGCCTCCAAATTGGATCATGGCATTGGTCCTGGGTTTTGACCAAGGCCCCGGCACTGGGACCCGGCCTCCAGGCTGGGTCACAGCATTGGGCCTGGTTTCAGGCTCTGGCCTAAGCTGAGACCCAGACTTTGGGCCTGGGTTTGGCTGAGGCATCGGCCTTGAGTAGGCTGAAGTCGAGGTGACATACTGCTCCCTCGGCCTACTCAAGGCCAATGATTTGGCCTGGGCCTAGGCCTCACTGACAGATCCCATTGGACCAGGTAAATGGGGGCCGGGGGGATCCTGGCCTCGACATTTTGCTGGCCATGTGGGCAAGAGGCCCCAGGAAGCCTTGTTTCAGTTTTTTAGCCATTTTTGGGTGTTATTTTTATTTTATTGTTTGATTCAATTTTTTTCTCATGAATGAAACAAATCAATCAATCCACGAACCGAAATTCATGGGGAAAAAAACTCTCAGAAATGAACTGAAAATGAAAACAAATCTTTTTCCCCTTCATATCTCTAATCCTTAACAGAATACATGGGGCTAACCTGCATGGAGTGGCAGTTACTACCCTTAATGTAAGGCATGAGGGTAAGCTGCAGAGAGTGGCAGTTACCACCGTAAGCAAATTTCTGTTTAGACTAGATGGACAATTTGGTCTTTATCTGCCATTATTTCTGTTTTACTATCTTACTATTTGAATTGGAGGTAGAGGAGAATTACATAGGAGTGACTTGCCTGATGAGCAGAGTATATGATGAGGGATATAGAGAGAGATAAGAGAGTAGAGATAGTGAAGAGCTGTAGAGTGAAGGCTCTTGTAATTGAGAAAGAGGTGCCTGACTCTATGGGGGTATTCATAGAGAGCCTGTAATGGAGAAATGCCAGGCCTTCAAATGGTATGATGGGATATAGAGCCTGGGACATAGATGCTAATGTTGGCATAGTGTGTGCTAGAAACCCCCTTGTGTCAGAAGTCAGAGTCCTATGAGTCCTATAAGCTAGATAGACACTGCTGAGGCTTTCCCTGACTCTGACCCTGGGTCATATCTCCTATTTTCCTCCTCAGCCCCAAATAGTTTCACTGATTCACCAGTTAGAGTTTAAAATACTTTATTATATACTCTAGGCTGAGTTCCAGGAACTGCAAAACTACCAGTTTCCCAAAACATCAATCAATCACCAGTCACCTCTGCAAAATTCTACTAGTATATAACTTGTTTCCTGATTCCTAGTAGTTAACCACCATAGCTCCTAGGACCGGCTTTAGTTTTACTTTCCAGCAGTGCCTTATCTGCATTTAAAGTCTCAGTTCTTATTTGTTAGAATGCACAGTCTTAGTCCTAAATAATCTCTGTACAGACCATTAGGCTTTTAATCAAAGGTCTTCCTTAAATGCAAGGCTCTAATTCTGATAATGCAAATAAAACATAACAATGACATGTTTTAGCCTAGCAGTTAAAGTACTGCTCCTTTTAGGTCCCACATTGAACTATATTGGGGAAGAAACACTGAAGTTTAAAATGCCTAGCTTCCCTAGTAACACCACTGCATTTGCACAGCCCAGCATAACCTTAATTAACAAACACACTGGATTTAATTCTTTAGCTTAGACAGTAACACAGCTGCATTTGCACAGCCAAGCTGAGCCTTAATTAATAAGCCCACTGGGTTTGATTCTTTAGTTTCTACAGAAGCACTGCTGCATTTGCATAGTCAAGCTTAAACTTAATTAACAAACACTGAGATTAATTATTTAGATTTCAAAGCAACAGGGCTGCATTTTCCTCCTACAAGAGTCCCCATATTTAGAGCCTTCCCTTATTAGTTTGTCCCAATTTCCAGGGTGCTCACTAGGGATGTGCAGCCAAAAAGTTTTCGTTGCATACATGATACGTATTCTTGGGGGGTCAATTCCGTTTCATGTGGAAGTATGGAGAATTCCATAAGTTGTCGATCTGTAAATACGTTTCTACGGCGAGTTAAATTAGTGTCCCAGCTAAAATTAAAATTAACTACAACCCCCCACCCTCCTGACCCCCCCCCCCCCAAGACTTACCAAAACTCCCTGGTGGTCCAGCGGTGGGGTCCGGGAACTCACTCACACCCTCGGTGCTAGTTTCATCATGGCGCCGATAGCCTTTGTCACAGGGGCTACCGGTGCCATTGGTCAGCCCCTGTCACATGGTCATCGGCGCCATCTTGTGCTCCTACCATGTGACAGGGGCTGACCAATGGCACCGGTAGCCCCTGTGACATAGTATGGGCAAAGGCTATCGGCGCCATTTTGAATCCTGGCATCGGACGGCAGGTCACTCCGGGACCCCCGTTGGACCCACAGGGACATTTGGCCAGCTTGGGGGGGCCTCCTGACCCCCACAAGACTTGCCAAAAGTCCAGCGGGGGTCCGGGAGCGACCTCCTTGAACGCCGGCCGTCCGATGCCAATACAAAAAATGGCGCCGATCGCCTTTGCCCTCACTATGACACACATAGTGAGGGCAAAGGCGATTGGCGCCATTTTGAGACTCAAAATCGCCGTCCGATGCCAATACTCAAAATGGTGCCAATCGCCTTTGCCCTCACTATGACGGCGATCGGAGCCATTTTGAGTATTGGCATCAGACGGCCGGCGCGCAAGGAGGTCGCTCCCGGACCCCCGCTGGACTTTTGGCAAGTCTTGTGGGGGTCAGGAGGCCCCCCCCAAGCTGGCCAAAAGTCCCTGTGGGTCCAACGGGGGTCCCGGAGCGACCTGCCGTCCGATGCCAGGACTCAAAATGGCGCTGATAGCCTTTGCCCATGCTATGTCACAGGGGCTACCGGTGCCATTGGTCAGCCCCTGTCACATGGTAGGAGCACAAGATGGCGCCAATGGCCATGTGACAGGAGCTGACCAATGGCACCAGTAGCCCCTGTGACAAAGGCTATCGGTGCCATGATGAAACTAGCACCGAGGGTGTGAGTGAGTTCCCGGACCCCACTGCTGGACCACCAGGGAGTTTTGGTAAGTCTTGGGGGGGGGGGGGGGGTCAGGAGGGTAGGCGGTTTAAATTTTTATTTAGGCCGAATAAAACAGAAATCTGTTTAATTCGTGGGGAGTCGCGATGCGTTTCGCCTCCCCACGTATTTAACAGCAAAAAATAAGTTGCAGATTACAAATCCGTGGAAAACGGATGCATATCCTTAGTGCTCACTGACAGGGTAATTTTTGGAAAAGAACGTGAGTACACCCACATGCATGCATATTGGCGCAAAAGTGAAGAGACACTGTAATTTTAAATTGTGCTCACAAGTTAACTCGTATCATTTAGAATACCCCTCCCACATGTATTTTGGCTAGGAATTTAGTGGCTTTTGCGCACATATGCAGGAGGATTTTAAAACATGCTTGCACGAGGGAAAACATTGTTTTTCCAAGTAGTCCACCAGTTTGCCCAGTTCATATTGAGGTCTTCAAGCCCCCTCTGGTTATTAATCATATAAGCCTTCCATTTGAATCTGGAACCTCACGCTGTGCTAAATACCCTAAACATCGAGATCTCCAAACTTGCTTCTCATCAGGACCATCAGTAAATTTTAGGGATGTGAATCGTGTGCCCGATCGATCGTTTTAACGATCGGGTTCGGCTGGGAGGGGGGGAAAATCTGATCGTTACGAGATGTGAATTGGAATCATTCCGATTCCAATTTCCATCACTAATTGTTTTTAGTGAGGCCCGCGGTGATAAAAAAAACCCACCCCGACCCTTTAAAATTACCCCCTTAGCCTCCCCCACTCTCCTGACCCCGCCCCCCAAACATTTTACACATACCTGGTGGTCCAGGGGGGCCACAGGGAGCGATCTCCCGTTCCCACACTATCAGCTGCGCTAAAAAAAAAAATGGCGCCGATGGCCCTTTGCCCTTACCATGTGACAGGGCAAAGGTAGCGCCGGCGCCATTTTGAATATTGGCAATATGGCCCACGTGCAGGAGATCGTTCCCGGGCCCCCGCTGGACCCCCAGGGACTTTTGGCCAGCTTGGGGGGGGGGCCTCCTGACCCCCACAAGACTTGCCAAAAGTCCAGCGGGGATCCGGGAGCGACCTCCTGCACTCCAGCCGTATTGCCAGTATTCAAAATGGTGCCAGCGCTACCTTTGCCCTCACTATGTCACAGGGGCTACTGGTGCCATTGGTCGGCCCCTGTTACATGGTAGGAGCAATGGATGGCCGGCAACTTCTTGTGCTCCTACTATATGACAGGGACCGACCAATGGTACCAGTAGCCCCTGTGACATAGTAAGGGCAAAGGCTATCGGCGCCATTTTGAATACCGGCAGCTGATGGCCCGAGTGCAGGAGATCGCTCCAGGACCCCCGCTGGACCACCAGGGACTTTTGGTAAGTCTTGGGGGGGTCAGGATGGTGGGGAGTTTATTCGTTAGATATGTTGTATTTGTGGGGTTCACCATATGTTTTGTAACCCAACGAATTCAATGAATAGGGACATATACATTGCGGATTGCCAATACATTGAAAACGAATGCACACCCCTACTATTCAATATCTTTGTGAGAGTCCTGGCAGAAGGGATAGAAGGTAAAGTTTGTCTATTTGCAGATGATTCTAAGATCTGTGATAGAGTGGACATGCCTGAAGGAGCAAAGAGAATGAAAAGTGATTTAAGAAATCTTGGAGTGGTCAAAGATTTGGGGGGGAAGAAAGGGCGCACAGAAAAAACCTCCCAAACCTACCCCGACCCTTTAAATATAATTATTTAGCATCCCCCACCCTCCTGACCCCCCAAAAACTTTCCTAAAGTACCTGGTGGTCCAGCGGTGGTCCCAGGAGCGATATCCCACACTCAGGCCATTGGCTGCCACAAATCAAAATGGCGCCAGTGGCTGTTTGCCCTTACCATGTGACAGGGGCTATCGGTGCCATTGGCCGACCCCTATCATATGATAGGAGCAATAGATGGCCCGTGCCATTTTTTAAGATGGGGGTAACTTGCTGATGTGGCTTTTACTACCCTTAATCACTAAACCTGATACTTTTGATGCAGCTCCATCATTACTCTCTGCTTCCACAACAAGGGTTAATGAAAGATGGATTCAAACAGCATCTGAGGGCTCTGACTTTTATGGTTTGGGAAACTGATAAGCACGAAGGTAATCTGCACAGTGCAGGAGATACTGGCATAAGCTTGCTGGGCAGACTGGGTGGATCATTTAGTCCTTTTCTGCCGTCATCTCTCTGTTTCTATGTTTCTTTACCTAATAATTCTTGCCCTATTTGTAGGGCACTTTGGGACCACTCTAGTGACCTCCATGCACACCTATACCTACCCACAGTATTCCACATTGTGACCCCTTATGCACAATGTTACCTATCCCCCACTATCTACATTCTATTTACACCATGTGGGTAGGATGTCCTTCTGTTAAAGGCACGGTATATCATGTGCCATGCCAGCTTGTTTCTTCTGAGGTTCCTCCTGGTACCAGTAATAGGAAAGAGGTCCCGCTCAAACGCCACCACCAAGGAAGCCAGGGAGGTGACGTCCCTAGTGATGAAGTTAGGCTGCCTGGCTAGTGGCGGCATTTTTTCACTCATGCCCCTGATGAACCAGAAGTTCTACACTCATGGAAGTATGCATGTGCTTGTGCATGTGAATGCACGATACTCGCAAACTTGTGTGTACAGTGCAAAACCATATGCAAATGTATGCAAATATGCCTGCTGAACAGGCACCTTATAGCAGCATGTATTTTGTATTGTGTGCACATATTTGCATGTGTGATACAAAATACATACAAATGCACAATAGGGATGTGAATCAGGTGTCCGATCATTTGCACTTTCGGGTTCGTGTGGCCGCGGGAAAATATAATTTTCCCGCGGATCGGCATTTTTTTTAGTGACAAAAAATAACAAAAAGTAACAAAAAGTAACAAAAAATAACAAAAATAAACATTTTTTTTTGTTAGTGCGCGCTAACTCCCGTTAGCGCGCACTAACCCAAAAAACAATTTTCACAAAAATTTAGGGGAAAAATGTTCGTTTAGCTTTTTAACCAATATATAACGAATTGAGAAATATCATACGATATTTCAATTCGTTATAAAAACGATTCACATCCCTAATGCACATGCATGCCCAGACTGTGTCCATGTGTATATAGGTATTTAATCAGCTCTTTGAAAGTTATCCTCCCTGATTTAAGCCCTCTGGGGAAGGGGAAATACCTGAATGTAATCCACTTTGCTGAATGGTGGAATATAAATCAATTAAATAAATGCACATCCCTAATAGTTTCATTTATTTTTGAGTCTAGAGATCATATGGACCAGATTTTCTACCCATGTGGAATGTATATGTTCTCAAATGTAAACCAGAAGCTAGAAGAAGTAATTGATATTACACACACCACTATAGGTTTGAACATTTCTCTGGGAAAATACAGATAATTCATGTTTGACTAGGGCGATCTCTAAGGTTAAATAATAGAGTAGATAATCTATTATTTATTTTTATTTCTTTAAAAAATATTGTACCACATTATCCTATATTCTAAGTAGTTTACATGTAAGATTCAAAAAATTAACAATAACTACACTCTTGGGAATCTGCAGTTATTTTGTTGTTCATGGCTGTCCTGCTTAACCCTAATATCTTTTTAGTCTTTCAAGGAGATTATATTCAGGTACTAACAAAATAATTAAATTACAAAATACAGGATTTTATGGAAACCAAGCAAAGTTTATTATGAAATAGTTTAAATATTTACAATGATGTAAATTTTCAAAGGATTAGAGCTAAATAAAAATTGTAAAATATAAAGTTGAGAAGAATTTATAATTTATGAGATAAATCACTGTCAGAATATGACTTAGGGAAGCAATAAAAACAGAAGTCTTCTGCTACCAACTTTGCTAAATTTAATTAAACAGTACACTTTATAACTAAATTTTTCAAACAATATATAACCAAGATGACAAAAATGATCAGAACTTGTACTCCATATCAGAGGTTTTGGATGACTTATAGGTTATAATTAGTCATTTTATTTCCTTGCATAATAAGTATATTACCAATTCAATAGATTTAATTAAAAAGTAATGCCCATTACACTGAATTATTATCAACTTCTCAGCTCAGTGGGCACACATAAGGACTAATATACCAGCATATGTTAATTTTTTAAGTCACCAAAAGTAACTTATTATAGTTATAATGAAAAATAAATTACCAATACTACACTATGAAGCTTGCACAACAAACTTTATCATGTATATTAAAATAACATGCATGCAATAAGTCCTTTAAGCTGAATTTTAAAGGCCCGGCATGCACAGAAATTAGGGAATGCACAAAAAAGTTGGGTTTATGCATGCCTACCATATTTTAAAAAATGCCCATATATATGTGTAAATGTTGTGGTGCTCACATCTAAAACCAATAAGACCCTGCAAGATGCCTCAATGGCATCTTGCAGGGTATTATTAAAGATGTCATATCCAATATCAGATAAGTGTATTTTGTCCGGTCGGAACAGCCCCGGAGACATGTCGTCGGCCCACTGATGTCCCCCCATTTTTTGTATCCATGCACCAATTTATCTATTAACCTTATTTCTCCCATGGCCCCATAATTTGGACTCTTTCCATTTAGGTCTGGGAATAATATCAGACCAGCATACAACCGCACCTGGGTATAGCTCTAGTATTCTGGCTAGGTCGCATTTTACCATCTTAATCAAGCACTTACATGTCCATGAACTCAAGTCATTGCCTCCCAAATGTAGTATTATTACATCGGGCGGTGACCTCGCGTGCTTCAGGCGCCGTATTAAGGGCAATATCTGTTCCCATTGCATGCCTGGTTTCCCCATCCATTCAATGAGCCAACCTTTTGGCGCCAGACCCAAGTGTTGTCCGGAAGGCCGGTCATGAGCCCTTTTTGCCACCCATCAGACGTAGGAGTGACCAATAATCCATGCAATACTCTGCCTCTGCTGCCCATCTGTAAGATACAATTAACAAAGCTTGTTAGCAGTGTCTACTCTGTTTAGTCGGACATATGAGTTGACAGCCCTAGATTGCCAACAGCCAATTTTCTTGATAGCATCCGTTTTTAGTCCTGCCTGCACCACACTTGTGGCTGCACCAATCCTGAAAGAGTGTGTGGTGAACATTTTTGGGTCCAACTTCATTTCTGTTACCGATCCTCTTAAGATTGCTGAGAATTGGAATCTGGTAAGTGGCGTACCATCGCCTGATAGTTTCTCATATTATATATTGGACAAGTTTCGCATGCTGGAACTTTCAAGAGTGATAATGTGGTTCCTCGTCCTTCTTGGTCCATTTTTGATTTCTGTATAGAAATCGTTATCTTCTCTGGAGTCTACACTACATTCTTCGCAAGCAGTCCACTATTTCCTTCGTCTTCCTTGTTGTCAGCCACAAGTTCACTCACTCTGAATGCTCCGAAGAATGCCAATGAGAATGCCAGGCGAAAAAGACATGTTTCAAAATGAGAAGAGAAGATGGAGGATAACTGTGTCCAGAATGTCCTGAGAATGTTGTGTGTGATTGGATGCCTGGCATCCTTGGTTGAACCAGCATTTTCTTGATAAGGAATGACTTGGTGGGATCACCCCAACCATGTGCTTTGGTAAAGAATGCCAGTCCCGCCATGCGTTTTATGACAGTGCTCCTTGTTACACTGGGCTCCTTTGAAGAGTCAATGTATCTGACCATCAGATCGTCACTTATGGGGCCCAGTTGCCAACCACTCTCCTTTAAGAATTTGGCCATGACCTCATTTCCTTGCCAGTACGAGTTCCAAGTGGATGGGGCGACAGATCTGCTTATTAAGTCTTGTGTAGTTGTAATCCAATTGTCCATAAGCATGCTGGCATTGGTGTTCCTGCTTCATCTGCTGGTTACAAAACAAATGCCATTTAGCACAGGAGAGGTTACATAGAAAGAAACTTTTCCTATGCTGCTGAGCAGGGCCTGTGCAAGGGTATTAGGCACCCTAGGCAAACCTTACAGTCTGGCGCCCCCTCCCCATACACAATTTTAAATTATGCATTTATAACATATTTTACATGAAAAATGGCATTCTGAGGTAAAATTAATATACAAGTTGTTGTGATAATTTCATGCACTGTTGTGATGCTAACAAGAAAACTTTGCATCTTGGAATTCATATGGCATCATACCTATTGTGATATATTTTGGCATGGTCCTCCCATATCAACACAGTCCTATTTGCTAATAACAATCTCACCTATGAAAAAGAATATCACAAATATTACTCCAGAATCTAAAATATCAATACACCTCCTATCAGGAAAACAGAACAGGCCAAACTACTACAGATCCCTACAGAGAAACCACGTGCTAAAAAAATGCTTCATCTCAGTCTTTGCATGCAGAACACAAACCCTCACCAAATACAGAATAAAGCTACATAAAGTATAAATAGAAATGTGCAGACAAAAGCTGAACTGTAAAATGCATCATGCCAGACTCTATACAGTATAACAATATAAAAACAAAAATTTCACCATTCCTCGTGAAACAAATCAATAAAATCAAGATATATAAATCATTAATCATAATTATAAAATCATACAAATAAAATTATTTCAAAACAGCTGATGAATAGAATATCCAATAATTAAAGACTCATGCAAATTTTGAAAGCTTTACCAAACACCAATAAAATATTTCAAACAGCAGACACATCACATACTACCCAATAATTAAAACGATAGTCAATCAAGAAAAATGAACTTAAAAAGCCACCTTTACTTACCCTCTCCAGCAGTTCTCCTACTCCTTTCCCTTGCAGGCCACTCTAGAAGCAGCAGTAGCTGCTTCTAGAGTGGTCCTCTTCCTTAGGGACCACAACCAGTCTCTTTTCTCTCTCACACACACACCAGTCACACCCCCAGGACCAGTTTCTGTCTCTCACACACCAATCATCTCCCTAACCAGTCTCTCTCTCTCTGGGCCTCATTTTCCAATATCGCATTGGTAACGCATTAGGGGGCGTTACCAATGCAAATGAGGCTTCTTTCGTGCAGTGGGGAAACATCGCGTGCGGCGATGTTTTCGCCATTCACGAAAACATTAGCACCGCACGCGATGTTTTCCCACTGCGCTGGTCACATCTTCTGTTCAGCCTCGCCAACCGATGGGAGAACCTACGAATCTTCCTCCTAAGGTATAGCATCCTCCCATCGGCCCAAGGGTTCACAAGCCTCAGCATAACATTCGGGTCTCTGTTTCTATGGTGGCCTGCATGGTGACAGGCCTTTGGATAGGAAGACTCCGTGCCACAGGCTGGAGGCCAGCCTGGAAGCTGGTGGTATAGGACCCTGTCTCACATACAGAAACACCATTCCTTTCTCACATACACACACAGAAGCACCATTCTTTGCTCACATACACACACATACACCCACATAGAAGCTCCATTTATTTATTTATTTATTTTATTTCCTTCTCACATATACACCAGATACACACACACAGAAAGAAAATCGGCACAGCTGGTCTAGATGATCACGTGGCCCAAGAAAGGCAGGTTGGCGCAGCTGGAGACCAGGCGCTGAGACTTAGGGAGTGCCATGGCAGGCAGCCAGCCCCCAAATTGCCCTGCTTCCCCCCCAGTGTCACCTTCCCAACGCCCCCCTGGTGGTCCAGCGGAGGGCCCAGGAGCAATCTGCCGCTCCTGGGGCCTCGGCTGCCACTAACCAAAATGGCACCATGGCCTTCAGCCCCTACCATGTGACAGGGGCTACTGGTGCCATTGGTTGGCCCCTGTCACATGGTAGGGGCTAAAGGTCACCAGCGCCATTTTGCTTAGTGGCAGCCGAGGCCCCGGGAATGGCAGATCGCTCCCGGGCCCTCCGCTGGACCACCAGGGGGGGCATCAGGAGGGTGGCACTGGGGGGGGGGCAGAGTGAGTCGGGGGCTGGCAGAATTTTGAAAGGACACTTTTTGCCCTTTCAAAATTCTGCTGCCTGCCATGGCGCCCCCTAAGTCTCGGCACCCTAGCCACAGGCCTAGCTCACCTAGTGGTTCCTCCAGCCCTGCTGCTGAGTAGTTCTAGTAGCAACAGTGTAGACCCACATTTTCTGACCATAGTAGAGATGCAATCTATTTTGAGAAAAACATCTAAAAACAGTATTCCTATCAATCATAAAAGCGAGCAATACTAACAAAGTCCCTCTCTTTGAGATCTCAGTCTCTTGTGACAATTCCAAAATAACCATCAAGTTCAAAGATGCATCTTGAGGTTGAGGATGACTTCCAGTAGCAGCTTCCTCATGTTGTGGCAAATAGTATGCCTTGGTGGTAACAGGCATAGCATACTGTGAAATCTTAAGAACATGCAAAATATGGTTCTTGAAAAGAACTAAAGGTGCAATCAATTTAATCACTTGAAAATTAAGGACCCTCAGGTTCAAACTTCTTAAAGAATTTTCAATGTTTTCAAGTTTCTTAGCATTGATCATTTCAGATTGAACTAGTAGTCCATGTTGAATATTCTCAACTGCTGAAACACAAGAATCCAGAGCTTCTATTTTTGCCCCATGAGATGAAACCAATTTTTCTATAGCAAGTACTTGGTGGTTAGTATCTAAAGAGACAAGAAGGCTGCTGAGTGAGCAGCATGCAAAGAACTCTCTCTCCTTTTGCTCCCTTTCACTGCTGTGTAATTTTTCCTGTAATGCTTCACACTAAGTAGAAATCTAAGCTTAGGGAGAATATCCATGTCTCCCTTGCTTGATTCAAATCAAAAGGGCTCTTTGCAAGTCCCTCATTGCCTTCACAAGGAACCTGTCTGTTCCTGAATTCCACATCTCTTCTCATCTTTCCAGGAGGCTTCCAAGGCCAATCATCTCTCCTTCAAGGTTCGCTGTTCTTCATGGGTGCTCCCTTGTCTTTGTCCATTGTTCCTGGTCTCTCGTCGTATCCTGCGTCCTTGTCTGTCCTATGCCTTGATGTCCAGTTCTCTGGTTCCTGTCTCCAGATGTTCCTGTCTTTGGATGTCCCAGCCTTCTCCAGTTCCTCTCTTAAGATGTCCCTGGCTTTGGATGTTCCAGTTCTTCATTTCCTGTCTCCAGTTGTTCCAGTACTTCAGTCCCTGTGTCCACTTGTCCCGATACTCTGGTTCCTGGCTCCGGGTTTCCCAGTCTTGACTCACCTGCCGGACTCCACCTCCAGATGACCATGCTGTGAGTAAATCCATATCGATCTGGTGTCTTGTACTCAGTCATTGGAGCCCTGTTCCGGCAGGATTCTTCTTCAAGCACTGTCCAGATTCCTCTTTCATCCTCATCTTCAGTCCTGTGCTTGTCCCACTCTCCATGTGATCTGCAACCAGCCTCCTCAGGTTGTGTAGGGTGCGCAGTGGCACAGGGTAGTGCCAGTCCCACTGCGCACCCTCCTCAGGTTGTGTAGGGTGCCCTGAAGGGTAGTGCCTGCCTGAGTCAGTCTCCAAGTGCCTCGTCTCATCCAAATCTCTAAGTGCCTATGTCTTGTCCAAGTCTCCAAGTGCCTACATCTCGTCCAAGTCTCCAAGTCACAATGTCTCATCCAAGTCTTCAAGTGCCTAATTTCGTCCAAGTCTCCAAGTGCCTATGTCTTGTCAAAGTCTCCAAGTGCCTTGTCTCATCCAAGTCTCCAAGTGCCTATGTCTCATCAGAGTCTCCAAGCGCCTATATCTCGTCTGAGTCTCCAAGTATCTATGTCTCATTCCAGAGTCATCGCCTGTCTTCGGCCTCTGTCCATCCTGTCACACCTGCCGTTCCCAGACAGTGGGTCTCAAAGATCTATTGAGTGGCCGAAGGGCTACCCCAGAGATGAGCATTGTGTTGCTGGGTCTCTCCTAGTGTTTTTGGGTTCAGCAGAGGTCAGAATGCTCCTAGTCTTCAGCCTGTCCGCCTGTGCTCGGATATGCCTCGCCTGCCTCGGCGCTTCTCTAGGGTTCTCCTCTGGGGCCAAGCTATGGCCTAAGGGCACACTCTCTTTCCTGAATAGGGACAGCTCCTAGCACTCCCCAACACAGTCTGCCACAGGAATTCCTGGTTCCAAAAAGTGCACTATCCAAGCCTGCAGTAATTACTTTGGATGCTGTACTTAATGCATAAGTAATACTTGAGGCATCCATTGCTTCATTACCCATGGGCTTGGTGTTTTTTTATGTACGGGAAAAATAATCCGTTGAAAAATTAGGGATGTTTTATGTGACGTGGGTGTCATCATATGAACTGTTGCTGATAACATGCATGCAACAATGATATAATTATATATTTATAACTGTTGGCAATCCTATGTTAGGGAATGAGTACTGCTGAA
Source organism: Rhinatrema bivittatum (assembly GCF_901001135.1). Lineage (NCBI taxonomy): Eukaryota > Metazoa > Chordata > Amphibia > Gymnophiona > Rhinatrematidae > Rhinatrema > Rhinatrema bivittatum. The sequence goes on along the minus strand of NC_042617.1, from coordinate 83,649,925 downwards.
AATGTGAACTTAAATCAAAAAAACAAGTGGAATATTTAGCTGAATTATTTGCAAAATCAAACAATGAACTGCATTGCATCCACACTTTTATTAGTTGTATCCAAAGGGTAAACCCACAGTGATCTCAAGGCTGAAACTGTGAACAAGGGAGACTCAATCTTCATGCATATGATTAGAGATTCTTATGAGCTGTCAGCTGTTGAATTTGACAGATTCTAACCTGTCCATTTTTAGCAGTAGTAAGCTGGTTGGCCAAAACACATCCTTTCTCAGGATGGTGTATGGAGCACTCCTCCACCAGATGCTCAGGTATTTATGTTTCTACACATTCTCATTAACTGGGAAAGCACAAAATTCCATCTCACATTCAGGAGTTAATGATCCAACTGATGTCATTATACCAAGTAATGTAATTTAATATGATACCATTCGCTGAAAAGTTGACAGTTTTCTAGAGGGCAATATTCAGCTGCTGTGCAGCTCAGTAAGTTAGCCAATTAACCTTATCTGGCTAACTTTAGGACATCTCTGTGGCCCAACCAGAGTCATCTGGATAAGTTACCTGACTAACTCAACTCCTCCCCAATATGCTCATTCCCCACCGCTGACTTATCTGGATAAATAAGTCACTTATCCAGCTAATAGTGCCACCTGACTGTAGTCAGATATTCAGCATTGCCACTTAGCGGGATAAGTTGTACTTATCCGGCTAATTACTGTTCTAAATATTGTGACCTAAATGACCACATTCCATGTGACATGAGAAGTGCCACTGGTATCAGACACTTGTCAAAGCAGAATCATGGTGAATTTTTCTAACAAAGTTAATATTAACATATGGGCAAATATTCAAAGAAAGTTAAGTAATTAATTTAGGGGCTTCAGTTTTAAGCACCTAAGTTTAGGTAGGTGGCTGCATAATATGCTTTGTGTCCAAAGCAACATTCAAAGTAAAAATAGATGCATAACTTCACTTTAAGAAATGGTGAAAAGTCAGCAACTAAAAAGCATATACGGCCTTTTTCCCATTCCAGATGGTTTGAAACTTTCCCATATTACATTTAAGGCAGTTACACTTGTAAGATTGCTCACACTACTAGCATGCTTTTTTCATAGTTCTTTTCACTTATGGTCATATTCCTCTTTATCTTAAAATATGTTATTTTCTCATTTTATAAATTTCTGGAATAAAGGTGTGCATTTTTATTCTGATCATTCACACTAATTGGATAGGAAAACATTAAATTTTTCCTGAATTTCTACAGTCTAGGATCAGGATCTAATTCTTGTTTTCCCTGGAAAAATCGTCAGGCTATTGACAGAACTTCGTACCAGGATCCTAAATCACAAATTTTGTAACATTTAACTTTAAACAGATAAATGTCTATCAATGGAAATAACATGGGTAACCGGAATTACTGGCCTTCATTAAGCCCCCTCCTATCACCATCCTCCCTATCCCCGCTACACCCAAGACATTTACATGGGTTAAACAAGGCTGCAATTTACTGACATCCATCAAAACCAAACCCGAGCCGAACACTGCATATCAACATAAAATATATTTAACATTAAAAGCCATTAGGACCAATTATTCCTCCCCAACATCTTTAACCACCTATTTTGGGGCTGCCCATGTCACACCCCAGTGAAGCCACTAACAGTCAAACCAGGCTTCCAAAGCGGTACCAGCGGACATCCACCACACAAGTTCAACCTAGCTACAATCCTGGCACAGGAGGATCCGCAGCTTATCCAGTGAACCTACCTTGCTGCTGCTGGTCTGGGCTAACCAATCTCTCATAGAGACAGACATACATATGCAGAGAATAGCAATCCCATCTTTCTCACACATAAAAGCATTGCCTCCCTCCCCTATTCCATTCTCCCTCTCTCACACACAGACACATGCCTCCCAGCTGACCATCTCTGATCCTCCAGTGATCCCTCATTGTCCCTCCTAACATCCCCCAAAATGATCCCCTTTGCTCTGTTTGATCTAAGCTCACCCGTCCCCTTCTGTTCCCTGCACATTGCATGGCAGGGAAGGGGCTGGATCAGGAAACAGAGGGATGCGGAGATTCAACACATCTGGACGATAGCAAACCTTGAACCAGCCTGCTGCCCCACAGATTTTTGCTGCCCAAGTCACAGGCCTAGTGTGCCGATTGACAATTGGGGCCTTCACCTAAGTGAATTACAAGGGTCTCAGGTATCACCAAACTCCAATTCTGGCATGATAGCGGATAGCAACTGGTTTCATTGTATTTCATGATGTCCAGTCAACCCATACATTCACAGATTTCAGACCAAGGTGCATATTGCAAGACCTATTGAATGCCTGCTGGAAAGCCCAGTGCACAAAGGAGTGGCTCACCATCTAGGCACACCCCTATAACACCGACCCCGCCCTGGAACATAAAATAATTCAAAAAACAAGCAAAAACAACACAGTGCCAACTAATGAATTCCATGCATCAAGAAACACATAATCCTGAAATCCCCAGATTGGCAGTGGCCAATATGCTGTATCGCAGACTCCGAAAACCCAGCTAGCACAGTGCTGAAGGTGGTCTAAATTCAGAAAGAATGGATTCTGTAATCATCCACATTCCATCACAGACTGGTCACAGCCATCTTCACAACCTTGGAAAACTGTTAACGAGTGAGTGGAGATCCATCCTCGTGAATCAAAAAATACCAATCCTTCGAAGGTTGCAAAACCACATAGTCTTGCACACTAAGCACTAGGCAAGCCTGCTCTAGACTGATGCAAGGTGATAACATGCCCCCTTCCACATTGATAAGTTTTAGAGCTATGAATCTTCAAAATAAGACAGTCATAGTACAACTGCACATTCTCCTTTAACAAGCCCCTCAACCCAGAGGAGTAGTAGAAGCCACCACCAATTCTTCCACCCTAAAATCCCCCCAAAAAGGTAGAAGAAAAGCATCTCAAAACACCACCACCTCAAAGGGACACCAACATACATTTAGTAACACCCTAACTATGCCCATCAAATGCTGGAACAGAAATGGCTGCCTGGCATCCCCAATTCCCCCAATCGATTGCTCCCAACCCCGAACACCCACCATATGGTGAAACTAGATGATGGATTCTCAAAGCTATTCACTCTCTGAATAAATGAGAATCCCACAATCTGTGATTTCACTGTCACCAAAGAGTAACTAGACACCTTGGCAAATAAAACATCTAATACTAACTCTTCAGGCACTAGACCCCCATGCCAACCATGCTCATGTAAGAAACTAGAAATTATACTGCTACCTTTCAAATAAGCAGATCAGGTGGACAGAGAAACCAAAGCCTGAATCATGTCCCATGCTATTTCATCCCGGACATGCACTCTTGATTTATCTGCCAGGGGGCCAATGTCCGGAACAATTCATACTTGGAATGAGAAAGGGCATCTGCTATTGCTTTGTGCTTTCCCTGTACATGTCTAGTCCTAGCAGTAACATTCCACTGCAAGCATAAAATATGAAACTCCTGCAGCAATGTAGACACAAGCTTGCACTGCATCGACTGATGGTTAATCACCTCCATAACTCCTGCATTATCACACCAAAACAAGACCCTCCTGTCCTGTATTTTATCACCCCAAACCACCAAGGCAACAACCAAAGGGAATAGCTCCAGGAATGTAATGTTCCTCATGATTCCAAGTTCACACCAATCTGTGGGCCAACAAGTAGCTCAGAGACAATAATAGTAATTGTGACAAAACTTGAAAGGTCCACAAGAACTCAAAAAGCTGTTAAAAATGTTGTATTCATTTATGGAAACTAACTTCTTAATGGATCATATTCATGAACCCCCAACAAGTAGCACACCAGGAATCTCAACAATACACCCCAAAGCCAAGGGAACTCGCCACATCAGAATACAGGTCTTCACTAGATACCTGCACCCCTTGCTATAATGGTATTTGATTATAGGAATCCAAAAAGGATTACCAAACTGACAACTCATGCCTAATCTACCTTGTAATTTGAATGAAATGGTTTCTCAAATGGACTTCCTTTGTCACAGCTGACAACCACTGAATAAAGGCCCTGCCCATAGGAATCACTCAACATGCAACATTCAATGAACCAATTAATAACTTCATTTGCCTAAGGATTAACTTTATAGCAGATCACACCTTGCTAACCAATTCCTAACGCTCAGCAACCTTCACAGCTCGAAGACAGGACACCATGCCCACCGAGTCCAAATCAATTCCCAATAAAGTGAGGCAAAAGGAAGGGTCTTCTTCCTTCTCTCCTGCAATAGGGATCCTGAACCACTGTACCATATCAAGAAAACCCTGCAAAAGCTGCCTGCAATCATCATTCCTAGCTGCCAGACCAACAAACAGAAAATCATCAAGGTATGAACCATATTGTCAAAACCAATCTGCTGCACCACCACCCAGTGAACAAAGGTGCTAAACATTTCAAACAGGGCACATGATACAGAACAACCCATGGGAAGACAGCGAGCAACACAAAATTGCTCCCAAAAGGTGAAGCCCATTTAAAAGAAAACTGTCGCTATGTAAAGGCACCAAACAGAAGGCTTATTTAATATCAGCCTTATCTGTCAGTGCCCCTGCCCCAGCCATTCACAATAAAGCCAACACTATATCAAATGAAGAATAGCGCACAGGACACAACTCATCTGGCACAGTCATTTACCGACATCATTACCAGGGAAGACAAGTTCAGGATAATTTTGTATTTACCAGTCTCTTTCTTTAGTATCACTGCCAAAGGGGACAGGTGCATCTGAACAAATGGAGGGGCAGCCAAGGGACTGATTATGCTGCCCTTTGCCACCTCCAAAACCAACTTGTCAGACACAACATGAGACAGAGAAGTTGAACTTATCTTTCGCCCACCCCAACCTGGGCCATATATGAAATATGGAAACTCACACCAAAGCCCTCCCGCAAGCCCACAGCTGCCTCCATATCCAGATAAACAGCCAGCCAAGAAACCATAGCATCCAACTTAACCAGAGACAGGGCCATCTGAAGCAAAACCTCATTTCTTGGCACCATGGCCCGGGCACCATTGGATGGATGCTTTTCACACCTGGATGCCGAGTGTCCACCTCCACAAATAGAACAGGCATCAGGAACTTGCAGTCAAGTAGACTTATTGAACATGAACAAACATCCTGTCTACTACCCTGTCCCATGAGCAATCTCCCTTGCTTGCTGACTTCACCAGATTGCTGGGAAGGTGAAAGGAATAACCAGTCCCCACCTGACCACTCCCTTTGTCCACTGACACAGGACCTAAAGCAATTCCCATCCATCTTATTTTAAAACTTCTAATCATAATTTAACCACACCCTTCCTTCATAATCATGATGGACTCAAAGGATACTGTCCCTTAAATCTGCAAATCCCCATACTGGGAGGGATCGAAATGGCCAACCACTCTTCCCAGTCTAAAAAATCCACAAATCCAATTCAGTTCATTGATAGACATGACCTTCACCACATAGCTCTCCTTGCTCTTGTGTTTCTTCTTCCTACTCTTCCTAGCATTCACCACCTGATCTTCAATAACCTAAAAATAGCCACATATTTCATCTCCCTAATTTTCTTCCTCAGCCTCTTAGGCACATCTTCCCACAAAACCATAATGGACACTAAAGCGGGATGACACAAATTCTGCTGTGGGGCAATAGTCTGGGCAACCCTCCCCAACCCCTACCATGTCCTAGCATTGGAAGGTTCAGAAGACGAAAAAGAAGAGGAGACCAAAGAGGAATCCCATTAGTCATGATACCATTTCCCACCTTGCCCCCAATCAGTAACAGCTCCCCCTGACCCAATTCCTGCCTGGCTTTGATTGCTGGCAACAACACCAGAGGCAGAGATTGCCTCTCCAACAGGATCCACCTCCACTTCCTCCAAAGCAGGTGCGGCCATCCTTCTTGCTTCTCGACTGGATGGTCCCAACAAGTCATCCTGTTGCTGGCCTCCTGAAGCAGAAGACAGACCAAGTATAGCTGCTATCTCCCCATCCTCACCTTCACCCGCACCTGCCCCTGCACCCAATCCCCTAGCAAAGCCAGGTTGACCCCCCAACACCCCTCTGAGACTGGAGGCCACCATATACCCTAAAACCTTTTCCACCCCATGCTGAATTCTCCCACATACCACCCCAAGGCCTATAACCCATCCACATGGGCTCCCCTCCATATCTACCCCCAACTGAATTACCCACCACCAAGTCAACCCTGCCTGCATAACCCCCTCACCCCTAGCAAACCCATCCATGTAGGGCACACCCAAGAAACCCCTCCAGGTCCCAATTCACCAAAGGTTTGGTTGTAACTCCCATCCAATGGATCTGCCATGCTCCAGCCTGAGTCACCACTTTCCCCTGCCTTGGAATCAGCACTAATGACCTGACACAGCTCAGACCCATATGAAACAGGAGGCCACTCAGAAAAACTGTACAAAAGGAACCCCCCTCAACACCACCACCACCACCACCAAAAGAGCCTCTAAAAGCCTTAACCTTCCCTCTACCCCTGGACATACCTTTTCTTCTCTCAAGGTCACCTGGACATTAACTACATGCCCCCCATATTGGCCAGACCCAATATTCACCACACCCCTGCTACCTGTTGCACCTCCCTCCCCAGATACACTTCAGGTGGAAGATTTCTCATGCCAGAAACACCCCACCCCCATAACCACGAGAACCACTGCTCCTTCTGCAACTGCTGACCCTCTAATTGTCCCCTTCAGCTGCACCACGCAACCTCCACAACACCGCCCACCATAGACCAGATGATTGAGCGTTGTCCCACAGTGATGGTGTTCCAACAGTGCAGCCTGAGAGGCAACCCCCATGTGCCACAATTGCACCCCAGCCAGAACGGGACCTGCATTCAGCTGACCAGACCGACAACCTGGACCTTGATCAGACTCAGGGACAACCATAGCAGCACATCCTGCAAAGACATCATCAGCCACATTCTCATGATACTCCAGATACCCTGCCACCACTTTATCTGCTGCTTCAATCCCACCACCTCTCTGATGCCTCATCAAAGCAGAGCCTCTTCTCCCTTTCACCATCCTGACAGGAATCTGCAAGAAATGCTACAGAAAAGAAAAGATTAATGCTTCAAACTGAAGAAAAGCAATGGATGAGGTGAGCCTTGTCCTAAATAAATAATCCCATTGCCTTTCCTATCCCTTCTTATTTCTATCCTATCCTCTAACCATGGGTCGAATTAACCCTTGTTTGTTTTAGATTCCCACATGGCCACAAAGCCCCTTGGGAGTTGTTTTACTCCTGTGGAGGAAAAGTATGATGGGGGGGTGGGGGGGAGCAGTAAACATCCGACCCAGAGCCATGATACCTGTGGCAGGTAGGACTATGCCCACCTTCCTTTCTCTTATTGGTTTTTCATGCAAAAAACTGCAAAACATTTGGAGTTGATAATTAGATTCCAGTAAATACTATAATACTGTATTAGATAAATCAGTGCGAACACATTTCACATTGCCTAGAACATCAATAGAAGGTGTTTATTTGATCATGGTTTTCATTTGAGATTATGGATTGACTGAACCATATGAAAGATTTTGCTTGATTCATACTTTCTGATCAGGACTGAATGCCATTGTGCACTGAATGACTCAGTCCAATATAATTAGATTTTTCTTCCTAAATATATTCCTAGAAATTTGTTTCTATTGATCTAAATGGCATAGAAGTTATCCTGCTATCTTCTTTCTGTTGCAGCACTTCAAAATAAATCTAACAAAATTTAACTGGAAAAGGAAAGGCACGCTAGATTTTACGTGCCCTGATTAGAATTTCCCTTTGTGTCTCTTAAACTTGTATGCTCGACTTTCAATTCACAGAATGCTAAGTAAAAGATAATGAAATAAATAATTAATCCATTCAGTACTCAGCTGAAATTATTCCAAATACTTTTCTTTGAATGATTTTCCCAGGCAATAACAATAAAATATCTCTTCTTTTAGGCATTACATTTAATATTTTTTTATTGATTAACTAATTTTAAATAACTGAATAGTTTGCATACTCTATTCAATATACATAATAATTATTGAAAGTGTCAATTAATCTTTGTTTACATTTTGTGTCCAAAACATATTGTAAACACCTCTAAAATTAATTTAGATCTCTATTACCATTTGTTATGGTTTGTGGGTATGTGGACCCTTGGCCCAAGGTATGAGTTTTACCACCTGTGGGGAGAAGCCCCACAGGCCCACACCATTGGAAGGCGAGGTCAGGCATGGCAGGGAGCTCTGGCTGACACTGTGGAGAGGTCTCTAGGAGTCAAGGGGAACTCCCCAGTAAACAAGCAGGCTGAAGATAATACCTTGACTGAAACCCCTGAGGGGGAAGTCGTCAGGCAGGCCGTAGAGTGGGAAGGCTTGAGGCTGACGTGCAGGAAGTATACCAGAGAGACACCCCCAAGGGGCGGAGCTGCGGAGCGAGGGAGGTGCAGCTATCGTGATACAGGCCAACTGCGGAGCAGGGAAGCCCGAGTCCAGTTCCGATGATGAAGTTGGAAAGAACCCGAGGAGCAGGGAGCACAGACAGTCTCTGTATGATAGAGAAGCATAGCCCCGAGGAGCGGGGAAGTGCTGGCAGTCTCGTAGCATGTGAGTGCGACCCCGAGGAGTGGGGAGGAGCGGACAGTCACAGTAAAGCACAAGGTCACTGCCCCAAGGAGAGGGACGGTGATGTGAATCTGATGTGAACTCCGTGAGGAGATAGCAATCTGATGTGTTCTCCATGCGGAGTTAGCAATCTGATGTCAAAGCTCTGTAGAGAAAGCTGGTATTTAGCAATCTGTAGTTATTTAGAGTAGTTGTGGGTAGATCCTTGTACCAGAGGCAGGTGACCACGCCTGCGGGGAAATCCCAAGAGGATCCATTGGTCAGGCTTAGTGTAGGAGACAGACACACACTAGTTCTTTTATTAGACAATATGGTAAACCACCAAAGGTGGCAGTAGTGAGCTGGAAGTGCCTGACTGGGCTGTAGTCCCTCAGGTATTGGAACAGCGATCCCAGGGTGGCTGAGCTGTAGAGAAACTAAGACAGTGAGTAGGCAGTATATGCAGAGTATTTTATTTATTTATTTGTTTTATTTTATTTAAAATCTTTTCTATACCGTCGCTAAGTTATATACCATCGCAACGGTTTACATGTAGGCACATATTTAATGTAGGTAAAAGTGTACTATAGTACATTCTAACAGTTGTCGTCAAAGGTTCGGTTACAATATATCATTAGACAAAATAATTTTTAGAGAAGTGGGTCATGACCGAGTGTACTGAAGGTACTTTTATGGGTGAATTTATCATACATAGTGTTATCAATATGCTAGTTGTGATGTGGGGTTCATAGACTACTGTAAGTAAGTACTGTGTGTCGGTACTTATCTGCTTATTCCTGAATAATTTCTATTCTCCTGTCACCTTGTTAAATGCTTGTTTAAAAAGCCATGTTTTAAACTTTTCTTAAATGCTTTGAGATCACTTTGTAATCTGATCTCTGGAGGCATTGTGTTCCAAATTGTGGGTCCTGCTAATGATAAGGCCCTTTCCCTCACTTGGGTTAGTCTTGCTGTTTTAACTGAGGGGATGGTTAGGAGAGCTTTATTTGCTGATCGAAGATTTCTGTGTGGGACGTGTACCCGTAATGCTGTGTTTAGCCAGTCTGATTTCTCATCATGAATTAGTTTATGGATGGTGCATAGGGTTTTGTATTTAATTCTATGTTCAATCGGTAACCAATGTAGTTCCACTAGGGTTTCGATTATATGGTCCCTCCTCCTTTTTCCGGTTAGTATTCTAGCTGCTGTGTTCTGAAGTATTTGAAGTGGTCTTAACGTAGTATTTGGTAGTCCTAGCAGCAGGGCATTACAGCAGAGTACTGGAACAAGACCTTAATGGTAACACACAATAATCTCTTAAGGCAGCCTAGGAGATGGTATACATTAGGACCTCGAGGAGTGAGTACCTGTACCCAGAGAAAGCTCCGAGAGATAGATGGAAACTCACAATGTTGTAAGCAGCGATGACTTCTTAGCAGAAGTTAGGGATGTGAATCATTTTAGGACGATTAAAATTATCGTCCGATAATTTTAATATCGTCTTAAACCGTTATGGAACACAATACAATAGAGATTCTAACGATTTATCATTATAAATCGTTAGAATCGTGAGCCGGCACACTAAAACCCCCTAAAACCCACCCCCGACCCTTTAAATTAAATCCCCCACCCTCCCGAGCCCCCCCAAATGAGTTAAATAACCTGCGGGTCCAGCGGCGGTCCGGAACGGCAGCGGTCCGGAACGGGCTCCTGCTCCTGAATCTTGTTGTCTTCAGCCGGCGCCATTTTCCAAAATGGCGCCGAAAAATGGCGGCGGCCATAGACGAACACGATTGGACGGCAGGAGGTCCTTCCAGACCCCCGCTGGACTTTTGGCAAGTCTCGTGGGGGTCAGGAGGCCCCCCACAAGCTGGCCAAAAGTTCCTGGAGGTCCAGCGGGGGTCAGGGAGCGATTTCCCGCCGCGAATCGTTTCCGTACGGAAAATGGCGCCGGCAGGAGATCGACTGCAGGAGGTCGTTCAGCGAGGCGCCGGAACCCTCGCTGAACGACCTCCTGCAGTCGATCTCCTGCCGGCGCCATTTTCCGTACGAAAACGATTCGCGGCGGGAAATCGCTCCCTGACCCCCGCTGGACCTCCAGGAACTTTTGGCCAGCTTGTGGGGGGCCTCCTGACCCCCATGAGACTTGCCAAAAGTCCAGCGGGGGTCCGGAAGGACCTCCTGCCGTCCAATCGTGTTCGTCTATGGCCGCCGCCATTTTTCGGCGCCATTTTGGAAAATGGCGCCGGCTGAAGACAACAAGATTCAGGAGCAGGAGCCCGTTCCGGACCGCTGCCGTTCTGGACCGCCGCTGGACCCGCAGGTTATTTAACTCATTTGGGGGGGTTCGGGAGGGTGGGGGATTTAATTTAAAGGGTCGGGGGTGGGTTTTAGGGGGTTTTAATGTGCCGGTTTTGCGATTTTTAGATTTTTAGATTTTTCACGATTTTTCACGATATTTTACCCCCCCAAACGGCAACAATACGATTCCCTCCCCCTCCCAGCCGAAATCGATCGTTAAGACGATCGAGGACACGATTCACATCCCTAGCAGAAGTGGTATTCAGGAGCAAGTCCAGGACGTGGGCCCTCGAGGAGTGAGTACTGGTTCCGGACTGCGACCTACAAAGAAAAAGAGAGAGCGAGGCCCCCTAGGAGCCGGTACCTCTAGTGAACTCCGAGGAGGCAGAGTAGCTAGGGTCGCAGAGAGCAAATCCCATCCGCAGCGACCAGGAGGAAGTGAACCCCTTGCTAACTCATCTTGTTAGCGAAAACTGAGACCTTAAATATCTGGAGCTGGTGACGTCATCTCAGGGGGATGCCCTGAGGTTCCTGCCAATGCTGGTACATCAGTTGGGCCGCGTGCGCGTGCCCTTAGGCATCTGGTCAACATGGCGGCTTGCAGCATCAAGCCGGTCCGGGAACGCCGGAAGAGGACGGCATGGAGACTCCGCAGCAGCTAGCCTTCATTACCCTGAAGGGAGTCGCCAACGAGGTAAGGTGGGCAGAGCAGAGACGTCGGACAGCGATGGACACAACAAACGGTGCTGAAAGTCTCTTGAAAAGTAGAAGGATGCAGCCCTGAGGAGCGGGGAACCGCTGACAGACCAACACAGCATGTAGGCACAACCCCGAGGAGCGGGGAAGCGCTACATTAAACTCCCGAGTGGTAAAGGTGTTCCAGGGGGAGCCCCGAAGAGCAGGAAGTCTTGCAGTGTAGGACTTCAGGAAGTGCAGGGCCAGCCCGAGGAGCGGGGGAGGCCAGGAGACAAGGTCCCCCTAGAGAGCAACCGCTGGCCCCCAAGGAGAGGGTACCAGATAGAGTCCACAGTCCAAAGGAGTCCAATAGTGAAGCCACAGGAACATGGAACAGGAGCTAGTAGAGACGTACAGAACTTGTTGCCAAGTCGGCTAAATGAGGGTGAAGGTGGAGAAGTGCCTTGATCTGATGACATCATCAAACAGGGAAGCCCCTGAGGTTCACGCCGAAGAGGGTAGCCCCCCGAGGTTCACGCAGTGGTAGAGATTGGCCTGTGTCGCGAGCAGCCCCAAGGAGGGCTGGAGAACTGTGCAGGATGTAAGCATGGTTGCAGCGGTCTGCGACTGACGGGCATAACAGTACCCCCCCTCTTAAGGCCCCTCCCTGGGGGTTTGGGTTTGCGAGGATGCTTAGCGTGAAACTGCCAAAGGAGATCCTTGTCCAGGATATTGGCCATGGGTTCCAAGCTGTTCTCCTCAGGCCCAAGGCCCTCCCATGCGAGGAGGAATTCCCATTTTCTTCCATGTTACCTAATGTCTAGGACATCTTGGACCTGATAGGTGACATCTGCTTCTGAAGATAGCGGTAAGGGATCCAGTGGTTTCTTGGAAAATCCTGAGAGAATCAGAGGTTTGAGTAGAGAAACGTGAAAAGGATTGTGAATCTTGAGCGAAGAAGGCAGCTGTAGTCAGTAGGTAACAAGACCCAGATGGTGGACCACCGGAAAGGGGTCAATTACCTAGGAGCAAAGCGGGCAGAAAGCAGCTTGAGCCTAATAAATTTGGTACCGAGCCATATCTTATCCGCAGGCTGGAACTGGGGTACTGCGCGATGATGGGCATCAAAGGCCTTCTTTGATCTCTGGGCAGTTACTTAAGCAGCTTTTGGGTATTTTGCCACAGTTGATGCAATTTTTGGGCAGTAGCTTGTGCTGTTGGGGAGGCCACTGAGAATGGGAGCAGAAGTGAAGGCAAAGGTTGGCGCCCATAGACCACCTAGAAGGGCGACGACCCAGTGGAAGTGGACAGATGGGAATTTAGTGTGAACTCCACCCAGGGAAGGAGGTCAGCCCAATCGTCCTGCCACAAACTCACATAGGCTCGCAAGAATTGTTTTAGAGTTCTATTGGTCTTCTCTGTTTGGTGATTGGCTTGAGGGTGGTAAGCTGAGGTGAAGTCTAAGGAAATATTAAACTTCTTGCAAAGAGATTTCCAGAAGCGTGCAGTGAATTGAACCCCACGGTTTTAGAGAATATGCTTGGGAAGGCCGTGGAGCATGCCGAAAGAACAATTTGGCCAGCTGGGGCACTGTAGGAAGACTGGGTAGAGCCACCAAGTGTGCTATCTTAGAGAAGTGATCGACAGTGACCCATATGGTGTTATTCTCTTTGGAGATGAGCAAATCCACAATAAAGTCTGAAGCGATATGGGTCCAGGGTTCGCTCGGAATGGGACGTGGCTGTAAGAGTCCCCATGGTCTTCCTACTGGAGGGTTATGATGGGCACATGTAGGGCAGGATTCAACGTACGCTTGGGTATCTTTCCAAATAGTAGGCCACCAGTAGTACTGCTGCAGAGTGGAAAGAGTCCTGTACTGACCCGGATGTCCGGAGGTCAAAGAGTCAAGAGCCCATTTCAAAAGCTTTCGTCTTAGCGGGCGAGGGACCACTGTCTTCTCCGGTGGTACTGGGAACGTGGCAGACAACATGACCTTAGCAGGGTTTATTATATGCCGAGGGGTATCAGGAACATCCTCCGTGACGAACGACCTGGAGAGTGTGTCAGCACAAGCATTTTTGTTGGCTGGGCGATTGTTGCGTCCATCGCTGCTCGACGCCCTCACTCCGCCCTCTCTACATCTGTGGCAACTCCCTCTGGGTCTGATAGACGGTTGCTGCTGCGGCGTCTCCATGCCGTCCCCTCCGGTGTACCCGGACCAGCTCGACGCTGCGGATCTGCCATGTTGCTGATGACGTAGGGCGCGCGCGCGCTCCGAATGTTGTACCAGCAAGGGCGCGAACCTCGGGGCGTCCCCCTGAGTTGACGTCATCTGCTTCCAATATAAAAGGTCCCAACATTCGCTAACGGATTGAGTTAGCAAGTGCAAGAATATGGACTCACTACGGATTCATCCAAGCTACTCTGCCTCCTCGGACTTACCAGGAGTACCCGCTCCTTGGGGGCCTCGCTCTCTTTTCCTAATTTCAGATTGCAGATAGGAACCGATACTCGCTCCTCGAGGGCCCATGTTCCAGGACACTCTGAAGATTCTCTACTGCCTGGAAGCTATCGCAGATACAGACATTTGTGAGTTACCACTGCTCTCTCAGAGTGGAACCAGGTACTCGCTCCTCAAGGGCCTAACCCTTTCCAGCTACTGAGCTTCCTTAAGACCTTATGTGAGATTTGTCATCTAGTTCTGGCTATAAACACAGCATATCCTGTCTACTCACTATCTATAGTTTCTCTACAGCTCAGCAACCCTGGGATCGTTGTTTCAGTACCTGAGGGACTTCAGCCCTGCCGGGCATATCAGCTCACTACTGCCACCTCTGGTGGTTCTACTAACCTGTTTAATAAAAAAACTATCTGTGTCTGTCTCCATACCCAAACCTAGCCAGTGGTCCCTCTCAGGATATCCTCCTGGGGGCGTTGTCAGCTGCCATCGGCCCAAGGATTCACCTATCTACATTCCTCTACAGCTGAGTGTCCTCTCCAAGCACTCCGCTGGTACAGATTGCTACTCCTTCCTCATCAGGAGTCTTCAGCAACAGATTCATAACAGATTGCTACTCCGCAGTCTAAACCCTAACAGAGTGTTATCTACTCCCTCTACAGGAGCTGAGCATATCAGATTTCTAACTCTGCCTACGGAGCATAACAGAATACTAAATCCTCCTGGAGTTCCATATCAGATTGCTAACTCCTTCTTCCACAGGAGCAGATTCCTAACAAGATTGCTAACTCCTCCCCCAACAGGAGGAGATTCATTACTGATTGCTAACTCCTCCTCCAACAGGAGTACCCAGCATCGGAAACATAACAATGATAACGCAGTATGAAATTGAATCAAGTAAAGAAGAGGGACCAGCGGGCCTGGCGACGGTTTAAATGCTGAGCATAATGAAGATACTCGAGATTTTTATGATCCGTGTATACGGTAATCTGGTGTTGAGCACCTTTGAGCCAGGGTCGCCATTCCTCAAAGGCCAGCTTGATGGCCAACAATTCTTTATCCCCGATGGTGTAATTATGTTCCTCTGGTGAGAAGAATTGGGAAAAAAAAGAACAGGGGTGAAGAGTGTGAGTAGTGGAGTATTGACTCAGTACGGCTCCTACTCCTTCAGAGGCGTCGACCTCAACCACAAATGGGCGTGTAGGATCTGGATGGAGGAGACAAGGTTCCTTCAGGAAGGCAGACTTGAGGTCCTGAAAGGCGGTCATAGCTTCGGGTGACCACTGGGAGGGGTTGGCCCCCCTGCGAGTCATAGCCGTGAGTGGTGTGGTCAGAGTGGAATAATGGTAGATAAAAGAGCGATAGTAATTGGTGAAGCCAAGGAATCTCTGGAGAACCTTGAGGCCTGTGGGTTGAGGCCAATCACGGATGCTCTTTAATTTTTGAGGATCCATTCAAGCAATTTTCAAGCTTGGCGAAAAGTTGATTATCTCGCAGCCGCTAGAGGACACGAGAGTCATCCCGGTGGTGGCTAGGCAGGTCTTGAGAGAAGACGAGAATATCATTGAGGTATACAACCACACACTGATAAACCATATCTCTGAAAACCTCGTTCATCAGGTTTTGAAACACCGCGGGTGAGTTGCAAAGCCCGAACGGCATCACAAGATATTCAAAGTGACCGTTGCATGTGTTAAAGATGGTCTTTCTCTTGTCGCCCTCGCGGATTCGGACCAAATTATAGGATCCACGAAGGTCTAATTTTGAAAAGATCTTATCTCCTTAAAGCCTGTCGAAAATTCAGAGATGAGTGGCAGTGGGTAGCGATCCTTGAGAGTAATTTTGTTTAGGCCACAGTAGTCGATGCAGGGACGGAGGAAGCCATCTTTTTTCCCTATGAAGAAAAACCCTGCTCATGCAGGGGACTTGGAGGGCTGGATGAAGCCTTTGGCCAAGTTCTTACAAATGTATTTTGACATGGCTTAGGCCTCAATCTGTGAGAAAGGGTATATCCTACCCCGAGGAGGCTCCGTGTTGGGCAGTAAATTTATCGCTCAGTCATAGGAGTGATGAGGAGGTAACATGTCTGCAGCTTTCTTTGAGAACATATTGGAGAAGGATGCATATTGTGGTGGAAGACCCGGTAGAGAAGGCACTATAGTCAGACAAGGCAGTGTAGAGATGGGTTCCAAGCAGTTCTTATGGCAAGCAGGGCCCCAACGAGAGAGCTGTAGGGTGGCCCAATCAAACTGTGGAGTGTGTTGCTGGAGCCAGGGTAATCCCAATACAACTGGATGGATGCCCTTGTCCAATATATGGAATGAGATGGTTTCCATGTGCAAAATCCCAGTGTGTAGCTGGATGGGAGCCGTGAAGTGGGTAACCTCACCAGTAAGAGGTTCCCCATGAATAGACGAGAGTAGTAAGGGCACCAGATAGTGGATGGTGGGGATCCATAGGTGTTTAGTTAGTTGCTTTAATATGAATTTCTTACCAGTGCCAAGGTGTGAAACTCCTGGTTGTCCATCTTGATGGATACGGGAACAGTCAGTGGAGGAAAGGGTGAAGTCAGGCCTAGGAGGAGTCCTCCAGCAGAACCTAGGCCCACCCCATCCAGCCAAACTTGGCCACCTGCCACAAACTTTCCATCACGTCCCAATGGCAGAAGTCCCATGCTACTTGGCCAGTGTTCACACTATTCTTCCAGCTGCAGGTAAACCAGAACTCCTACCCCATATACTACTGAATCAACAATCATTACCCCTGAACCAAACCTAATAGTATGAACACTCCCTGCTAAATAGGGCTTAGTTGACCACCAGAGATGAAGACCCTTCACCCTGAGTGGTCATCAAAACCCCCACCTAAATTTTAGCCACCTAGAGAGAGCCAACAGTCACTTTAAGATCTCCTGAATGGCACTATTAAAGAGATCTTTGCCAATGTGTGACAAACGGATTACATCAGATTAATGTAACACCAGGTAACAATCCCAAAAAGAGGAACACAAGGAAAGGATCCCAAAAAGAAGAACACAGGTTAGAATATCTGGTAAAACTGAGGGAGACAAAGAAAGAAATCAAGAAAGTAAAAAAGTCAAGTGGAAGAAAGGATTGCCAAAGAGGTAAAGCAAGGTGACAAAACATTTTTCAGATATATCAGAGAAAGGAGAAATGTCCAAAGTGGTATAGTGAAATTGAAAGGTGACAAAGATCAATGTGTGGAGAGAGACAAAGAAATGGCTGAAATATTAAACAAATACTTCAGTTCAGTGTTCACTAAAGAAGACACTGTAGAATAATCCATTGCTAGCTGATAAGATGAAACTCCATTTACAGAAGAGAATGTATAGGAAGAGATAGGACAACTGAAAGTGGACAAGGTCATGGGGCCAGATGAGATTCATCCCAGGATACTGAGAAGTGCTGGTGGATCTCCTGAATGACCTGTTCAATAGATACCTGAAAATGGGAGTGGTGTTACAAGATTGGAGAAAAGCAGTGGTGGTCCCACTTCATAAGAGTGGGAGCAGAGAGGAGGCTGGAAACTACAGGCCAGTTAGCCTCACCTTGGTAGTGGTAAAATTAATGGAGACTGTTGAAGAAAAGAATAGTGAACTATCTACAATTTGGTGAGTTTCTTGACCTAAGGCAGCATGGATTCACCAGGAGAAGGTCCTGCCAGACAACTCTGATTGATGTTTTTGATTGGGTGACTAAACAATTGGATCAGTGAAAAATGCTTGATGTGATTTACTTGGATTTTAGTACAGCTTTTGATATGGTCCCTTACAGGCGACTCATGAACAAAATGGGGGGAGAGAGTGAGAGAGAGAGAGAGAGACTTGCTATAATGCCTCCTCCCTAGACAGGTATTTGAATCCCTATGGGAGGCCCACCTAGTAACTCGAGGTGGGGATTAGGTATGAGTGTAGGGGGTTGGGGCCACTTTCACATTCAACATGAGACGTACGAACAAAACAGTGGTTTCTTGTGAAGATTTGATGGCCTTCGGAGTGAGGAAACTGACTCCAAGATGAGATTTGGGCAATGTTCTCTCAACCTAGCTTGTTGTTGCCCAGGTAGAGTGTCCATCAAGCTAGGTTGAGAGAACATTGCCCAAATCTCATCTTGGAGTGAGTTTCCGTACTCCAAAGGCCATCAAATCTTCACAAGAGACCACTGTTCTGTTTGTACGTCTCATGTTGAATGTGAAAGTGGCCCCAACCCTGTTACTATGCAGCTGCTGCCTTTTGCCTTTCTGTCTGCTGTTGGAGTTATTGAGTGCCAGCTGCCTCTCTCGTTGGTACACCCAGAAGTCATGCCCACCAATACCAACCACTTTGCGGGGTTCTTTAAATTCGAGGAGAGGATGCTGGACTCCAGTTAATCCTGCTGCTGTAACTTTGCAACTGCTGCCTTTTGTCTTCCTGACTTCTATTGGAGTCCTTGATTGTCAACTGCTTTGCTCCTTGGGATACCCAGAATTCCTGTCTACCAAGACCATCTACTTCAAGGGGCTCTTTAAATTCCAGGAGAGGACGCCAGACTCTAGCTAAGCCTGCTGCTGTTACTGTACAGTTACTGACTTTTGTCTTCCTGACTACCGTGGAGTTCATTGAGTGTCAGCTGCTTCCCCCCTCAGTATACCTGGAAGTCCCACACATTAAGACCATCTACCCAATGAGACTCTTGAAATTTCAGGAGAAGACGCCAGCGGCACCTGGGCCAGGGAAGCACATGTCTTGTTATGTGCATGAAGGTACACACACGAAAGAGTTTGCCCTTTTATGTGCCTGTATTTGCATTAGGGATGTGAATTGTTTTTCAACTATTTAGATTATCGTACCGATAAGGTTTAAATCGTCATTAATCGGTAAAGAGTGTGGTACCATAGAAATTCCCCCGATTTATCATGAAAAATCATTTTTTTTTGGTTAGTGCGCTCTAATGGGAGTTAGTGCGCACTAACAGAAAATTATACAATTTGACACTTTTCAGGTCAGTTAAGGTCAGTTTAGGAATGAATATATATTCCTATTGGCTGTCCTCTTATTTATTCATGTTACCAAGGTTCTGACTGATGTGATGGTTTAATATATGGGGGATGGGAAATGGAAATGGTTGATAGCTTGACAAAAAAATTAATGTGATCACTCAATGTGACTAGAACTTGTGCCCTATCCCTGATACCGGGAGTGTTGTGATCTTCCTACATGCAGTGCCCTATCCCTAATACCGAGAGTGTTGTGATCTTCCTGCATGCAGTGCCCTATCCCTAATACCGGGAGTGTTGTGATCTTCCTGCATACAGTGTCCTATCCCGGTTACCGGGGGTGTTGTGATCTTCTTGCACACAGTGCCCTATCCTGGTTACCGGGGGTGTTGTGATCTTCCTGCACCTAATTTTAAATTGTTCTTATTTGATTTTACTGTATTTTATTTTATTTTTATTTCATTTTAATTATTTTAAGTATTATATTTTATCAGAGTTCTTAATTTGTTTTATGGTATTCAATTGGATTTAAGAATTCCATTCTCCCCAAACTATCATTGCTGCTTGTTCTTTTGATAAGTAATTTTAAGGAATTGTTAAAGGTACTCTCTATTTGTTTTACAAACTGTTACCATACGTGGAAAGACTGTTTTTGATTGTAAATGTTTTGTAGTAATGACTGCTTTTGTATTCTATTATAAACCGTTACAATGGCTCGTCTCAGTGACGGTATATAAAATCAAATAAATAAATACATACATACATACATACATAGAGGGAGAATGGAGTCATCCTGAATTAGGGATGAAAGGCTCCTTTCAGACATCAATGGGATGGATCTGACAAGCCTACCCAAGGGATTAAACAATAATATTTCTTCTTCCCCTTGCAGACTAGCCAGGTTGTGTATTCAGCAAGGGTATAGGTCAATCATTCTTGGTGTATGTGTGGCCCAGCCTCCATATTTCCATCACCTCTCTACTCTGATCCCTGTCACACTGTGAGTATTCTCCAGCACGAGTCCTGTGAATGCAGAAGTTCAGGATGATCTCCACAAACCTACTAGACCTGGGAAGAGAGAGATGTTTAAGTTGTATTTTTAGGATATTTGCATCCCATTTGCTTCTATCAAAACATTCAGGCTCTTCAACTGTAAGGCCCCTACCCTGCAACTCCTCTTCCCTGAAATCTCTTAGTGGGCCACCACAAACCTTCCTGTATGATCTTCCCCCCTGTTTTCCTCTAAGTTTTTCAAATGATCCCACACCTGCTAGACCCCCAACTCAGCTCAAAACTTCTCCTGCAGCAAGGACTGTAACCTCCTGTAGACACAATAGACAATCCTGTAAGACAATCGTGGTCCAGGCTTTGGTTCTGGGTCCTCCATCAGCTCCTCTGCACTTTCACCTCCTCCTTTACAATTAAAAAAGAAGGCAGTTGAGCTTGGTCTGGATTCTCATCTCCTTTTATCGCCTAACCTGAGGTCCAGTAGCTCTTCTTTGTCTTCCATCAGAATGCCAGTGTTGCATCGGAGGTGGACCCTTGGGCTGAGGTGGGTCGTAGGTAGGGACCTACGGGTCCCCACCATTGGCAGGAGGAATGGGTTGAAGTTAGAGGCTGCTGGAGATTCACTTATACCAGCCCTTGTTCCCCTCAGGTTGAGCCTTTGGGTGCCGGGGCTGGCAAGACTTGGGTGGGCCTCGAGGCTAGTTAGTAATGAGAAGTGGTTCAGCCCAGAGACAACAGCCGATAGATGGCATAGTCCTACCCTGGACTGAATTCTGTACAGGAACTCAGTCGCCAAAGGAACAGAGGGTAATTGGAGGCGCTCAAACAAAGAAAGGCCAGAGCCTTGTAAGTCCATGTCCAGGGGATATGCGAGTGGAGGTGTCACTGAGAGGCTATGATCAGAGCTGGCAGCAAGTGGAGTCGTGGCAAGTAATGTAGAACTCTGGACACGGAGAGGTATGTAGCGTAGTCAAACAAGGCAATGGTAGGGCACAGAGAAGGCAGATGTAGTCAATCAAGGCAGTGGTCAGGGCACAGAGAAGGCAGGCATAGTCAAACAAGGCAGTGTCCAGGGCACGGAGAAGACAGGCATAGTCAAGCATGGCTGAGGTCCAGGACTGGAGATAGGCTGAAAAGTAGTCAGGCGTAACTGAGGTCTGGGTCTGGAGATAGTCTGAAGAGTAGTCAGCTGTAGCGGAGGTCCAGGGCTGGAGATAGGCTGAGGCATAGTCAAACAGAGCAGAGTCAAAATCCAAGGAGTCAGTCCAACACATAGACGAGGCAGGAACGAGGAAAACAGGAACCGGAACCACAGGAATCAGGAACACGAAATAGAGATGATTATCAGCAACGAGTACTCAGAGCACAAGGAGACCTGGTGCAAAGGCAATGCTATGGAGTGAGGCTTGAGCTTATATACGCTGAAGAGTCTGACGTCAGCATCCGGGGCCGTGGCCAGGTTCCCTCCGCGGGCCCTTTAAAATAACTAGCAATGCACATGCCTAGGGAGGGACTTGGCGCCGATGGCGGCGTCTCTCTATGGGCCACGCGGAGAGGCCCAATGAGCAAGGACATCTTGGCTGGCAACACTGGTGGCCATGGCAGAGCTGGAGGCACCGGAGGCAACCCAAGGTTGGAGCTGGCTACCCACCACCGCCAATGAAGAGGAACCAGGAGCTGGAGTCCGTGTGAGAAGGTGAGAGAAGGTGAGAGGGCCGTGCCGTAGGTCTGCTGTGGGCGGCACGTGTAACAGCCAGACTTATTTGTATACAGTTTTGAAGCTAGGAAGTGGAAGTCATGAAGAAAAGAGGACCGAGTATGCTTAGTTTAGCATGTGTGCACTATTTTGTAGCATCTACATGCTGTTTAGCTTACAGTCACTAAACTCCTTTAGCACTGAAAAAGGTAGTGTGTTGCCATTAAGTGCTGTTTAGCATGCATGCATACATTTTTTTGTTATGTACATGATAAAAAAATGTAGAAGTATTAATGCATGCACACTTTAGTATTCTGAATGTATTTAAAAGGCAACTGTATTCAATGTGATGGGTTTTACTTGCTTGAGAATGTTTATTTAAATAAGATGTTATAGTAAGCAATCCTAACCAGCTATTTAAGTGATAGATATTATCATCAGTTTGTTGCAATCTCCTTGCGAAACTTTTGAGTGGGCTTATCTGGTGCAATCAGCAGTTTATGTGTATGTTGTGTGAATTCTTGGCTGAAAAAGCAAACCTAGCAAATTTTACTAGTTTTCCCAGACCACTAACAGGCATAAATGTACAGCCTGCTCATCTTCAGAGGGCTTACATGGAAGTACTTAAGCAGAAAATGATGTTGGAGAGATCTTGGATCCTGCTTTTTTTTCTTGAAGAAACATTTTTGGACTCGTTTTAAGTCTACAATGACATTTGTAATAATAAATGAATAACACATTCAATTTTTCTTATCCTGAGCAAAATAAATGGAGAAATATGGAACATGAATCAAATAATGCCGTACAAATCTTTGTTTGCATAGCATACTGACTGTTACTAACTTAAGAAGTCAAAAGTTATGTTCATAACCATATCCTTACACTTATAGATTTTATAGTAGAGCAGACAGTATATTTTATTATTGAAGATACTTTCCAAAGGCATATTCTCAAGTAAAAGAGTGCTCTGAGGAAATGGCTTGTTATAAAATTTACTACCTGATATGCAGGTATACATGTGCATCTCTTCTCTATGCAGTAGTGATGTACGTTCATTTGAAATAAAATACAACTTGTCTTGGAACCAATGACAGTGAGAGCTACTTTAGACCTAGTTAAAAATAGAGGATGTAATAGAGCAAACTGACAAACTAAACAGTAACAAATCACCATAACTGAATGCTGTTCACCCCAGAGTTCTGAAAGAACTCAGATATGAAATTGCAGATCTGTTACTTATAATCTGTAACTTTTTTTTAGAAACAGCCACAATATCAGAAGACTGGAATGTGACCAATATAACACACATTTTTAAAAAGGGCTCCAGATGTGATCCATGACAACAGTGCAAGGCAAAATGTTAGAAAATATTTGTTAAATCAAAATTATTATGTGACCACATGAGAGTTCATCTGTACTGTTGTTAACACTGGTGAATGGTGATCCTTGGCCTCCTTCTGCCAGACTGGATCTAATTTGCAATAATTTATATTTTTAACCCACTTTTTCAAATGGGGTAAATATTCATCCGCTGAGCAGCTAGTTAAGAGGTAGACTTTAAAAGCCTTGCACGCGCACATGGACGCACCAATTTTATAAAATGTGTGCATCGCCCTGCGCAAGTTATAAAATATGATACCTGCGCATGCGGGGGGAGGGGGGGTGGAATTTTCTAACTTCCCTATCCCTTAACTGATCTTCCTCCCTTTTCCCCTCTCCTCCCTGACCCCTAAACCCACCCTACCCACCCTAATTTTTTTTGTTTTTGAACTTAGCTGCTCCTTTGAGCAGAAGTAAGTTGCCGGCACACTCTTCACTGGGACAGCGCAAAATGTCACTGTGTTGGCCAGCCCGCTGCCCCACCCCCAGTCCACCCCTTTTGGACAACTTGACACTTCCACGCGTACTGGGAGATACGCGCAAATGGCCAGGCCATTTTGAAAATGCGCTCGACACACGCTCGGCCCTGGCACGTGCATCTCTCCCAGTTTTTGCGCGCACTGGGCTTTACAAATTTAACCGTAAGTTAGCCGGATACACTTAACTGCCGTTGAATGTACCCAGATAAGTTAGAGTTAGCTGCATATGTGGTATCTGGCTAACTTTAGCCTTCCTTATGGTGCGTCTAGAGTAAGCCGGTTAACTTGTACAGTTCCAGATGAATAATATATTGAGAATCATTAAGGGCCAAATTTTAAAAGGCCTGCGTGCACAAGAACCGGGCTGTGCACACACCACACCCATTTTACAAATGGCCTGGCCACGTGCATTTCCCACAAAATGCACCGAAGTGCCAGGCTATGTGAAAGGGGCAGGCCAGGAGGTGGGGCTGGGGCTGACCAGGACAGCGGCCATTAGGCTTTGTCCCAGTGAAATGCACACCGGCACCTGACCGGCACATGTAACCTTCTTCTGCTCTTCAGAGCAGGTATGTTATAAAACAAAAAAAAATTAGGGAGGTAGGTAAGTAGGGGTTAGGGGTCGGTGAGGAGAAGAGAAGGGAAAAGGTAGGAAGGTCAGTTATTTATTTATTTATTTATTTAAATTCTTTTACTATACCGATACTCAAGACGCGGTCTTATCGTACCGGTTTACAATAGAACAGGGGAAACCAATTAACAACTATATAGAAGGAAAAAAGTTACATCAAACAGGGAGCGAAAAACATGGGAGCTGGAGGACAGGAAAGATATTTTAAAACGATATCAACTGAAGAGTGCTAAAATAGTCATTGAAAACAATGAAAACAAAAGACAGCGATACAAAATCAGCTAGATTAGATAGGGATGTAGGTTAGATAGGGATGTAGGGAAGTTCCCTCCCAGTATGCTCCTTAATTGTTAAAAAAAAAGTGCACTACTTCCCTGGTTTTTTTTTAAGTTAATTCAAGAGTTAATTAAAAAAGGGGAAGTAGTGCACTTTTTTAACATTTATAATTTTTGGCAAAAATGCTTAAAAAATATTGTAAAAATTGGACCAATGATTAAAAGTGTGCCCCTCTTATCTATCAATAGAGCATAACGCAAGGCTCTAAAAGATAATAAAACAAGGGATTTATATGATGATCCCATAAATTACTATAGTAATCATTGGTGGATACGTCTTTTTTTTGTATTGGTTATTACATCGTATTGCCCTCTAAGGCTTTTTCTGTATTATTGATCTATAATCAGGACATTTTAGGCACTATCATTAGGAAAAAAAGGCCTTCATGCATGTGCTGAATGGGCCGGATTTTAAAAGCCCTGCGCGCGCAAATCCCCGGGACGCGCAAAAGTCCTGGGGCTTCGTAAAAGGGACGGGAGGGGCATGTCTGGGGGCGTGTCCAGGGTCAGGGGGCGGTTTGGGGTGGGTCCAGGGCGTGGTGCCGGCCCGGGGGCGTGGTCGAGGCCTCTGGACCAGCCCCCGGGTCGGGTGATGGCACGCAGCAGCCTGCTGGTGCGTGCAGATTTACACCTGCTTTCAGCAGGCGTAAATCTGCCAACAAAGGTAGGGGAGGGGGTTAGATAGGGCCGGAGGGGTGGGTTAGGTAGGGGAAGGGAGGGGGAAGGTGAGGGGAGGTGGAAGGAAAGTTCCCTCCGAGGTCGCTCCGAGGCAACCCTTGTGCGCGCCGACCCCGGATTTTATAAGATACACGCGGCTACGCGCGTATCTTATAAAATCCAGCGTACTTTTGTTTGCGCCTGGTGCAGGAACAAAAGTACGCATGCGCGTACATTTATAAAATCTACCCCATAGTGGTTTTTTTCTTTTTTGTCTTTTTTAATGAACAGCATAATTTTTAGAACTTTTAGAACAAGTGTCACAAGAGTCACAACTTAATTTAAGCCCAATGTTGGCCAAAAGTTTTATATTGATGGACTTATATTTAAATGTCCTTTCACTTCTTCAACTTCAACTCCTTGTGTCCGACACTGTTGGCGTTTCGCCTTGAGGCTGTGGCAGAGAAAATCTCTCTAAACAGCACTCGATGTCTTTGAAATAAACATAAAACAATTAAAATAGTCTCGAAACATCATAGATTCTCTTAGATAATACCACTTACCAAATTTTGCGCACGTCTGAACACTGCACCTCTTACTTTGTGCTGACTGCAATGCTTGAGAAATGGCTGCCGCTGTTCCTCATACTTCTGGCTTATTTAAAAAAAAAAAAAAAAAAAAATAGTAAATGACCAATCAGATTGTCCTGATCTGAAACGTATGTGAAAACCTTTCATTACCCTCAGGGAAATTCTGATGAATGTCTCAACATTCTATCAATGTATAACCCATAAAGTGCCCGCCCCCTCCAAATGCCACTCTGTTAAAAGTGACCCCTCTTACAGTGATATATTGATCTCTACAGAGGCTCTTTCTCTCTCTAGCTCTCTCTCTCCTGTCCCAATGGCAGGTGCAATAAAAACCTTTTCAGTCAGTAACAGGCCTGCAGTATATTAATCAGCATGCAATGCAAAAATTAGCACTGATGTGATACATTTATCATAGCTTGCAGGAATTACCTATGTGATGTGGGAGCAGGGAAATTAGCCTAACCACACACCCCCCTTTTTTAACACCGGTACTTTTTCCACTATATTTATAGCATTTTGATAAATCTAGGTCAATGTGTGCAATTTGACAAAACCAAAAATCTGAAATATTTTGGGGTTTTCAGATATATTATCAATGTATTTGGAATGTAATATTACAGAACAAAAATGGCCTCATTTGGTTCTGAACACACATTTATTTGAAATGAATGCACATCCCTACCTGATGATGCCTCACCATCATTTCTGATGCCATTTCTTTTCCTTGCAGAAAAAAAGTATGGATGCTGACACAGCATGCATGCTTTCCCATATACAAAAGTACACATGCTGTAGACAGAACATATATGTTTCCAAATACTGGGGTGGGTGAAATATTCAAAGGGATTTTTTCTGCTGGTTAACATCCATTTACCCACAGAAATCCCTTTGAAAATTCCCCATTAGACATTAAATCCTGCAACTTGACCCTTCATATGAATTTGGATTACTAGGAATCTTGGTTCAATTTTGAAATGGATTTAAATGGCAACTATCTGATTACTTGGCTAGATTCCTCTGGATGAAAACTGACCCCTTCACAATGAGTTAGGGAATGTGCATTCATTTTAAACAACATTTTCTATGTTGATTCATGTCATTTTTAGAACAAAATGATAGAAAAAAACATGAAATGAAATGTTTTTCCTTCTATTGTTTTTCATTTGCCCTATTCCAAAAAGTGTCACAGCTATTACCTCAAAGCTGTGCAAGTGTGTGCATGCACACTGACTGTGAAACCCCCCCCCCCCCCCCCACACACACACACACACACCACACACACAAGACAACATAGGGCCTCATTTACCAAGTGTTTTTCCCATAGACATAGAATGGGGGAAAAGACTTAGAAAATCAGGCCCATAGTGCCTATAAGAAATCCTGATATTATTTGCATTATGCTGGCTCATAGTGCACAAATTTGAACTTGGCTTATAAAATGTTGCACACACACAAAAAAAAAACAATGTGCCCATGCAATTTAAAAAAAAAGAATTGGGAAAAAACCTAAACAATATGTAAATTTGCTCCCATATGACATAAAACAACACTCCAAATTTTTGGCCTGCATACCCCCATGGTGGGTAAAAATTTTGTCTGTGCCTCCATTAGATCACAGGAGGATACAATATCCAACACATTTACATTTTCAAATTTACATGTGTTGTTTTGACCCTGTTACGTTGCATGCAGAAGTAGCAGGCACTTTGCTTTAAAAATGAGATCCAAGGTCTATGGAATCAAAATTAGCAACATAAAGGTAGATTTTTATTCGCGCGTTTGCTGGCGCATGCACATGGACGCATCGATTTTATAAGATATGCCAGGCTATGTATGCATGCTATAAAATTGGCTACCTGCACGCACAATTTAATATTGACACGCGCATATGCATGCAAATCCTGTCTCGAGCGCGTAGGTATGCGAGGTGATATACTAGGCCCATTTCTCAGTTCCCTTCCAGTTTGACCCTGTAAAGGAGTGGGCTTTCCAAACCCCCTATCTAACCTGCCTCCCTTTTACCCTACTAGACCCAACCCCTAAAACTCAGTTAACTAGCCTAGAGTTTTTTAATATTAGCCCTATAGCTTAATTCCTTCCATACGATTCCTATTTTTTTTAAATATGATATCATTTATGATGTCTGATGTTAATTGATATTAATTGATGTATTCTTCTGTTCAATGATTCATAACCTGCCATGGATCTGGCAAGTTAATTTTCTGTACCATGAAAAAACATTACACTTTATATTAACTTTCTGCTTTTATACAGACTGAATTATTCTCTTTTTTACTAGTAAATTTACTATCTCCTGTTTATCTAACATCACTAAATTATCATGTCATGCATCAGAAACTGCTGGTGTGTGCCGCATAAAAATTGAGGCTAACAAGTTGGTAGCTAAATGTCAAGTAACCTGAATGACTGTATTGTATGCAAAACTTCAGCAGGTCTACCATATATAAATAGATATGAAAAAACATAATTAACTGAAAGTACATTGAAATGATTGATTCTTATTATTTGAATATGAATGAGGTTTTCTAACCTAGGAGAAAAGCATTGAAAAAGTCTTCATGCCATATTCCTTACATATTTGAGCATTCTGTTAATAACCTTAGTAGGTCTACTGAAATGGATATTTTTTTTTATTTTATTTATTTAAGTTTTTCTATACCGGCATTCGCGATAAAAATCGCATCATGTCGGTTTACAATTAACAAGTAGATAGGGAACAAAAGGCAATAAATAACATTGATCTAAGTAATAATAATAATAAAATAATAGTAATAGTAGTAAAAAACGTTAAACAAGAGAAGGCTAAGGAATGCAGTTACAATAAAACAAGGGAGTAATATAACTTGGATCAGAGAAAAGAAGCAGGGGTTTAAATATATATAACATATATGTCAGTCAATGTGCTTATAGCGTTGAAGAATTGCCCTTATGAGGTAGGGATATTAATTATTATGATTAAGGCAAAGTCTGAGCGAATAGGTAATAATGGAATAGGTTTAGTTTAGTTCAGGAAAGGCTTTCACAAAATTAAAAGGATATCACAAAATTAACTGAAAATGTAGACATGTAATTCTTGTTTTTATAGTTATTATGAATAAAGAGATGTCATTTCTGAAAATTAACCTGCATAGGGGACTGATTGAAACCCAACATTCAGCTGCAGACCAAGAGTTTAGTCACTGGAAAAGGCCAAACGTGTCAATCAATATAACAGAATCACCTTTCTTCCAACTGTATTAAATGTTTGAATCAACCCTAAATGTGTTACATTTGTAGTTTTCTTCATCTTACTTTAGAACTGCACAGTTTTGTGTGGAGGCAAGGTTTATATCTCAAAGGGGGAAAGGGTGGGGAAGTGTGTGGAAGAGAAAGTCCCTGTCTTTGTTCAAAGGTGGCACTGAATGAGAACATCCAGGGTGAAAGTGCACTAAACTTTGGAGTAAGTCACAGACCTCTGACCCAGAACGGTTACTGCAATGGCTGAACTGAATGGAAGAGAAAAGAAGATTAAAAATGAAGGAAAATGCTTCTAAATTATTAATGAAGACTAATAGCACTTTTAGAGGCTGGTTCTGATTGACTTGAAAACCCAAATAGAATAGGAGAAAGCTTCTGAGTCACCAAACATTTTTCTATAAAATGAGTAAAATAGAGATAGGAAAAACAATTATGGTCTGTGATTGTGGTTGTAAACCCCTCTTCTAATCTATATATTTGCTTACAGATGAAATGTTTTACATTCAGTCATAGGGACTGGTTTACTAAGGCTTTTCTCCTATTCTATGTCTATGGGAAAAATGCTTAGGAGCAGATATTCAGCCACGGAGCAGCTAGTTAAGGCCTAGATTTATCATTTTGCTAAAATTTCATATGAATAGCACCTGTGATTTAAAAAAAGGGGTGTGGTTAGGATAATTTTTGAGTTACCACATATTAAACTTATCACACCTGTGATATTTTCACTTCCCTTTTTTGGGCTGCTAAGAGAGAGAAAGACAGAGAGAGAGAGAAAGACTCTTTCTATTAGTCAACTATTTATACCACTGTAGGAGAGTCATCAAGTGACTCGAGATGAGGTTTTGGTGGTAGTCTAGGGTTTGGGGGCCAGTTGTGCATGCACAGTCAGAGGTACGAACAACAAAGTACACATCAGTAAACATTTGATGTGACTTGGAATGAGGAAAGGTAGACAAAGGTGAGATTTCTACAATTTATCAAGCTAGGGTGAGAGTACAGTATAGAAATCTCATTAAATGTTCACTGATGTGTGCACTGTGCTGTTCATACGTCTCTCTGTGATTGTAAAACTGGCCCCCAAACCCTAGACCATCACCAAAACCTCAGCTCGAGTTACTAGTTGACCCTTATAAATAGATAGTAGTATAAATAGATGACTAATAGATGTGGTGTACTACACCAGAGGTTCTCTCTCTCTCTCTCTCTCCACTCTACTCTACTCCACTCCATGCCACTTCTCACCTCTCCTCTCTCCTCGGCCTACAACAGGATTAGTGATATTTATCACAATATCATGCATTACACTATCACACACAACATTAAAGACACCTCATTTTCATAAACCCCACCCAAGCTCCTCCCCTTTTAATAAATTTTCAAAATTTGCATATGTATCACATGCTGCGAAAAATAACACATGTGTTATGGTGTTATCACAGGCGTTAGTGCCCTAACACCTGCGATAATGTCCTAATTCGATTTGAAAAATGACCCTGTAAGTTTGCTGGATATAGCTATCCGGCTAACTTGGCAGGGATATTTAGTGGCATATACAGTTTTAAATATAGCTGGCTGGCCATTTAGATGGATAACTTTTCAGTTATCATTCTAAATGGCTTTTGAATATTGACCTCTGTGTAAATGAGGCCCATAGATTGTGATAATATGAACTCAGTTAATACATTTATAATTTGTACACCTCACCTCCTTTATTTATTATTTTTAGTTCTTTTTTTATTGAATTTCATGTTAACAATAATAAAAAAAAAAAGATAAAGAAAGGGGGGGGGGGGAGCATCCACAGGGAAAGGCTCACAATCAAGACTAAGGAAATGCCTCTGTATCGCTCCATGATGAGACCGCACCTTGAGTACTGTGTACAATTCTGGTCACTGCATCTCAAAAAAAATATAGTTGCGATGGAGAAGGTACAGAGAAGGGCTACCAAAATGATAAAGGAGATGGAGTAGCTCTCCTATGAGGAAAGACTAAAAAGGGTAGGGCTGTTCAGTTTGGAGAAGAGACGGCTGAGGGGGGATATGATAAAGGTCTTTAAAATCATGAGAGGTCTAGAACCAGTAAATGTGAATCAGCAATTTACTCTTTCAAATAATAGAAGGACTAGGGGGCACTCCATGAAGTTAGAAAGTAGCACATTTAAAACTAATCAGAGAATATTCTTTTTCACTCAGTGCTTAATTAAGCTCTGGAATTTGTTGCCAGAGGATATGGTTAATGCAGTTAGTGTAGCTGTGTTTAAAAAAGGTTTGGATAAGTTCTTGAAGGAGAAGTCCATTAACAGTTATTAATCAAGTTTACTTAGGGAATAGCCACTATTATTAATTGCATCAGTAGCATGGGATCTTCTTAGTATTTGGGTAATTGCCAGATACTTGTAGCCTGGATTCGCCACTGCTGGAAACAGGATGCTGGGCTTGATGGACCCTTGGTCTGACCCAGTATGGAAATTTCTTATGTTCTTATATTTTTGTGAAGGAGATAAGGCTGGCTGAATAACAAGGTATTTAAGGATAACAATGTTATCTAACAAGGAGAATGAATGATTTAGCATTTGTGATATCGATTTCCAAACATCTTGCTAGAAAGTATTGATGATTTAACAATGAAATAAAAGATGTGGCAAAGCTGTCTTAGGGGTTCCGCAGGTCCAACAAGCATGTGACACAGATAAACCTGTCTTATGCATGGTCCAAGGACTCCAAATAGCATGGTGAGCCAAGAAAAAAGTGATTGGGTACTTGAGGAAGAAAGTTAGATTCTTAAAGTTTTGTCCTAAGTTTGTACCTGAGGCAATGGAGGGTAAAGTGACTTGCCCAAGGTCACAAGGAGTGACAGAGGGACTTGAACGCTGGTCTCCTGGTTCATAGCCCACTGCTCTAACCACTAGGCTAATCCTCCTCCATTAATATGACAATAAGTATGCAAAGTCAAGAGAATTATGCAAATGAAGGACTGTTGCTTTTTGTGGTAAGATATTGCATATTAACACCAGATTAAATGAGAGAAATAACAACTTTTTGATTTGCGGGAATGTGGTAAAAAGGTTTTTAGTGCACCATAGAGAATAGCAGCAATTATCACATGCGATAAAATGAGGCCTGTTCTCTGACACACACAGTTCTGGTGAGCAAATAAATACATCTTTTGTTATCTGTCCTGTCTTAAAGCTACAATGTTAGGTGGAAGAAGTATACTAGTAGTGAGATAGTAGCTCACATATGTTTGTGAGGCTCTATGAGAATGAAGCCACACAGTCAAACACTGCCTGTTAAGGGCCCATTTTGATGATTCGGAAGGTGCCCAAAGGAGTCCATTAGCATATGTGCATTTCCATTGAGGCCGATAGCAAGATCCTAAATTTAGGCCTCTAATTTGGGTACCTATGTTAAGAACCTATTTTTAGCCGAACTTAGGTCCCAAGTTTTCAGCAACTCTCTTTTTAGGCACCTAAATTTAAGAACATAATGAAACTAGAAGCCTAAAGTTTGGCATTCAACCCTAGTAAATTTTCAAAAGGACTAATCTAGGATTCTAATTCTAAAAGATAGGATATTAAACTCTTTGAAAATTGGCACTATGAAGTTCTTTTATATGGTCCTCCCTTTTCATTTACTAGGCCACTTCTCTAAATTTACCAATAAATGGAAGTTCCAAAATCTTCACCCTCTGTTCCATCCATAAACAGTTTTATATTGGATATTTTCAGCTAAAACAGTAATTCAAAAATCATGGGATAATCATGGTCTGGAGGAGTAGCCTAGTGGTTAGAGCAGGGAGACCAGGATTCAAATTCTTCTGCTGTTCATTGTGAACATGGGCAAGTCATTTCGCCCTCCTGTCTCTATCTGTTGAGCATCACGAGGCTTTCGCAACCTGTTATGATAGGGCCTGAGGCCTGATTGATGGGGGGAATGTGAGAACCTTGGGCCATGACACAACCCCAAGGCAAAGCTCAAAAGTAGACACTATGGGTAGGTGAGTGCATCCGGGCACAGACTGGGCTGAAGCTTAGAAGCACTCTGGAGACTTGGAACACTTGGAGACTTGGATCACTTGGAGAACTTGGAACACTTGGAGACTTGGAATATTCAATCTGCCACTGAACCTGCATGCACAGGAGTGAGACCCAGCATTGCAATACTGGTATCTGGGGTAGCCCTCTGTCCACTCGATAGCCCTTCCGGACTTGCCGCTTGGGAACAGCTTGAGCATCAGGACAGGCGGAGGTCAAGGACAGAAAATAACTCTGGGAATATGGACATGATGAAGCCACTGAAGCTTTGGAACTTAAATGAAGGCATCGAAGACTTGGAACTTAGATGAAGGCTCATGTTCAGGTTCAGGTTCATGTTCAAATCAGCCCTGCACCACAGCATGCCCTACACAGCATGTGGGCTGGTTGCGGACCATGCCAAAAGCAGAGCAGATTCTGTGCTTGAGACTTGGACATGGAAGGAAGCTGGAATATCACTTTGAATGAGGAATATCACTTGGGATAAGGAACAAAGAGATCTTCTGGCTGGGCAAGCTCCACGAGACCAGAACTAGGAACAAAACTAAGAACTTCACACTCTGAACTTGAGATGTGGAACTTGGAACTTTAAAAAAAAGGATGGACTCTGAGGACTTGTCCCAGTGAAAACGGACTTCGACATGGGGTGCCCTAAACAATCCTCCATGGGCTGGTCATAGATCATGTCGGTGGTGTTCCAGGCCATAATGAAGCAGGTGTCAGAGGCACTCAGCCACGAAGACAGGGCAGTGATGGCAGTAAGTGCAACAGACCCCCTCCTCAAAGCCCACTCATTAAGCCTCTTCTCTTCGGCTGATGAGGAGAAGAAAGTAATAACCACAAGGGGAATCGAAGGTCCAAAGACAGGAGCTGGAGATTCCTTGATTCTGGACTAAAGTGAAGAAGTATGCAAAACTGCAGCCATAGACAAGCACATAACTGAATGCTTGGAGAAAGATAGGGCTGAGTGCGTAGATGACGATATGGATGAAACTTGAAGCAAAAAACATAACTGGAGGTGCAGAATTAATTTATCATTCAGTTTTACTGGTCCAATTCTTTAGTTCTCACGTTGTTATTACTGGAATGAGGGTCAATCTGAAATTATTGTCAATATGCCACTCTAGCGATGGCAGTGTTTGGTTAGTTGAAAGAGAATTGTTTTTTTTGAAGCCTCTATTGCAGATACTGCTATTTAACCATGATGAATGAGTAAGCTGGACTGCAGAATTGCAGTCCAACTTACTCATTGACTTAATGGAAAAGGGAGACTGACCTGGAGAACTTAGATGAACAATTATAGCTCTTAGCACCTCCTAGGGAGTAGAGATACTTCTAGGGACAGCTGAAGTTCTAGCAGACTGCAGTTCGGATTCAATATGCCTATGCCACAAGGAGATGGTGTAAGATCATATTAGAACATAAGAACATAAGAAATTGCCAAGCTGGGTCAGACCAAGGGTCCATCAAGCCCAGCATCCTGTTTCTAACAGTGGCCAATCCAGGCTACAAGAACCTGGCAATTACCCAAACACTAAGAATATCCCATGCCACTGATGCAATTAATAGCAGTGGCTATTACCTAAGTAAACTTGATTAATAGCCATTAATGGACTTCTCCTCCAAGAACTTATCCAAACCTTTTTTGAACCCAGTTACACTAACTGCACTAACCACATCCTCTGGCAACAAATTCCAGAGCTTTATTGTGCGTTGAGTGAAAAATAATTTTCTCCGATTAGGCTTCAGGCAGAAGCGAATAGTATCCCTAGATCTTCTTTGCGGATAAGTAGAAAGGCCAACCACGATTAGATGGTGGACTTAATCCTCAATTCCATGATCCACAGGTTTGAGTAGGCTTATAATCAAGAGTGGATCTTGTTTTGTAGTAAGAGACATGTAAAAGCTGGAAGTGGCTTCTCTTTCATTTTCCATTGCGCACATAGAAATGGACCTGAACAGGGCTAGTTATTCTCGGATTGTGGAAAAGTGGTATTACAACCAGTAAAATAGTTAATTTAAACATCCCCTTATCAGTTCTTGCCTCCAACTCCCATCCATGGTGACCATCTTATGCTTTCTCCACAATTATGAGTTTTGAGTTTTGCAGACAGTTACGTCCCAACAAACCCATATCCTCCCACAAATCACAGGAAGGAAATGGGTGCTTGCTTCTTTACCACAGGTAACTCTTGAGGTTAACTTAGCCCTTGATGGAATTGCATGCTATTTGCAAGGACCAAGTTCTGTAACTCGATGAAAAATATGAATTCTAGAGATCAGTCACATTCTTATTATTCCTCCTTATAATGATTGATTCACTCTCTTGCAACTCAATATCAGAGTCCTAAGGCTTCATAGTCAATAATTGCTTTTGTGATGTTTTCTGGCAGAAGTAGATTTTCTAAACTTTATTTTTAAAGGTATGGTTTCTTGGCTGATATACAACAGACCTGATAAAAATGTGGGACCTTACAGGCCTGATAGATATTTACAGTAATAAGGGCATTAATAGCTATCTCAGAGAACTAAAATACTAATCAATGGCTCATCACCAGATCACGTTAGTCACTCAAATCAAGGAAAGTTCAGAAGAGAGTGATACTTCAAATTAGTAGTGGCAGGTTTTCTTTAAAATTGGAAGAAACTCACTTCATAAGTGTCATGGAAGGAATTGTTTGATACACTGTGACATTCCCAAAAAGGGCATAATCACGTCAAGGGCCTCCTATTGCAGGAGTTACTTCAGATGGCGAATTAAGAGAATCAGCACTGGTCCTTATTTCTTAGCTGGAAATTGGGCAGAAGCAAGACTGAGGGCTTGCATAATGAGAGGCATAAGCCTGGAGCATAGCCACAAAAAATTTAAACAAAACCTAAAAACCTGGTTATTCAAAAAAGCCTACTATTAATAAACTGAGTTCTATTATATTCTTTCCAGTTTATTTCCACAGACACTCATATATTGATATTTATTCTCATAATACAAAGTTATACATGGTTTTGTATTCTTTCAGTTATTATGTTATATTGTAAAGCGCTATGCTGAATTAATGTTTGAATGTAAAACGAGGTGATGTTACTTACGTGCCCCGGTATATAAAAAAATCCGTAAATAAATAAATAAATAAAAGGTTGAAGCGAACTGAAAATTTAAATGATGACATAGCTGAAGGCTTGGAACAAGCCTGATGGATTGGAACACTGCTGAAAACTTGAACCAAGGCTGATGGCTTGAACCAAGATGGAGCAAGGCAGAAGCTGAATCTGTGAAGGGAATAAGAAAACTTCTTGTTTGTGTTCAACAGCTGTAGATCAGTTGTAGAACTTGAACAAGATTTGGATGCAAGTGCCTTCTGCGGGTCATAGACAGAAAAGATAAAGAGAGAATCAGAAGACTTGGATGAGCTGAAAAACTTGGGCAAAACCTGGGTACAGGTACCTCCTGCAGGTCGTAAAGAAACTCAGGAACAAATGCAGGTGCTTCCTACAGGTCATAGGAAAAAAAATTCAAGTGCAAAACAAGGCTTGGTTGAAATTCATGACTAGAACAAGATGCAAAAAATCCTACATAACATAGGCCTGTTACACGGACACGCTCAGCAAGTTCATAGCCTTTCCAATATGCTGTGACCTGGGATCTCACTATCTGTTGAGAGTCATAAGGCCTTTGCAACCTGTTGTGATCGGGCTCGGGGCCTGAACAACAGGGGAAGCATGAGCCCTTGGGCCATGGCACAAACCCAGAGCAAGGCTCAAAGGTAAACACCGTGGGTACACGAGCACATCCAGGCATGGGCTGGGCTTAAGCTTAGAACCACTTGAAGACTTGGAACACTTGGAGACTCGGAACACTTGAAGAACTTGGAAACTTGAAGACTTGGAACACTCAAGCCTCCGCTGAACCTTGTATATATTACCTGACTTTGTAAACAGCGTT
This sequence comes from Rhinatrema bivittatum, assembly GCF_901001135.1. Lineage (NCBI taxonomy): Eukaryota > Metazoa > Chordata > Amphibia > Gymnophiona > Rhinatrematidae > Rhinatrema > Rhinatrema bivittatum. The sequence goes on along the minus strand of NC_042617.1, from coordinate 83,612,814 downwards.
TCTCTGCAGATATTTGGACACAAGGATATTACAAAGAATTTAGTTAAAGCAAATATAAATTTATTATTGCATATCCTTGGGAGACACAGCCAGACTTTCGACACAGGGGAAAGCACTTCAGCCTGTCTCTCCCAGTATCTTATAAGAGCTGTATTATATAGGTTTAATCTCACTATATAAATCGTATATAGGTTATATAGGTTTAAACCATACAGAGAATGCCTGTGAGCCTATAGAGATAATCACTTACGCAATATGACAGTAAAACTACTTTAACCTGAAAACACTCCCACCCACTTTAAAGCTCCTTTGTTTCTGGCCTTGCTTTTGACAGACGTGTTCTGCTTCGTGTTCTGCTTCTTCTGAATTTCTTTTGTCCTCGATCATTTCATCTCCAGGGAGCAGGGAGAAACTTCTGATATCAGTTGAGCCTCTCAGTTGATTACAAATAATCCAAGAATATAGTTTGGAATGTAGCTTCAGCCAATTGCTATCTGTAATCTCATGACCTTTGAGCATAGGCTTTGCAGAGCCTAAATGTATTCCAAATGTCTTCCAAAGTCTTGAATCTTTTAGTTGCAAACAGGTCACAGACAATGAAGGATTCTGGGAGCTGAGTGAGCAATAGTCTTAGCATTAGTCTCCATATTAGCCTACCCATATATCAACCTGCATACACAGGAGTGAGACCCAGCAATGGAATGCTGGTCTCTGGGGTAGCCCTCCAGCCACTCAATAGCCCTTCTGGACTTTCCGCTCGGGAACAGCTTGTGTGTCAAGTCAGATGGAGGTCGAAGACAGTAGGTGACTCTGAAAACACGGACATGACAAAGGCACTGAAGACTTGGAACTTAGACGAAGGCTCAGGTTCAGTTGTAAGTTCAAATGAGCCCTTAGCTGCAGCATGCCCTTCAAAGCCCATGGGCTGGCCACGGAACATGCCAAAAGCAAAGCAGACTCTGGACGAGACTTGGACATAGACGGAAGCTGAAACATCACTTGGAATGAGAAACATCATTTGAAAGGAGGAAAAATTAGATCTGCTGGCTGGAAAAGCTCCACAAGACCAGAACTACGAACAAGACTAGGAACTTGGAACTCTGAACTTGAGACTTGGAACTTTAAAAACAAGGATGGACTCCGACTACTTGTCCCAGCAAAGACAGACTTGGACACAGACCTTGTGCCATAAGGTGCCCTACACAACCTGCCATGGGCAGGTCGCTGGCATGCCTGGAGGATAGACGAGAGAAAAAACCTGGAAGGAGGAAATGAAGATGAGGACTGGAATATCAGGAACTTGACCAGAGACTTGGAAGACTTAACATCAGGAACAAGAGAGGACAACATAAGCAACAGAAGATGCAGGGACTGTCAAGAAACCAGGAACATGGAACGAGGAACATATAAGAGCTCCCACAAAGAACATGAAACATGAAGACCTTGAAGGACGAGGAGCAGGAACTCTGAACACTCCTGGAGTAAAGAACTGGTACTGGAATTCTAGGGATGAAGCAACTCCTTGTGAAGGCAGTGAGCGACTCGCAGAGAAGCACTTTATAGGGCTGCAAGCATGACATCAACAGAAAGATCCACAGAAGGTTTCCCTCTGTGGGCCTTTTAAATTGAAAGGAGAGGTGCATGCGTACATTTAGGGGACACTGTCCACTGAGATAAAGGGTGCTGGAGTCAGCAGCCCTCAGGCCATGAACATTGCAGATTTTGGTGGCATTCCTGGCTGCATGGATAACAGTGGCAGTGTCCCACCACAATGTTCACAGGCAGCATCCGGGAGGTCAGTGCCCCTCATGGCCATGACGAAGCAGGCATCAGCGTTACTCAGTCATGAAGAAAAGACTGTGATGGTGCCAACTCAGGCCACAAGAGTCAGTGCAATACTGTGACTCAGCCATGGCAGCAATGCATTGGGTTGAGTGAACTGTTCGCAGGCCTGTCCCCACAGGTGGTAAGTGCACCACCTCCATTGCCTCAAGTACAAACTGAGGACCTGTTTTACTAAGCATTCTTTCCCATAGAGACAGAATGGGAGAAAAGCCTTAGTAATAATAAATCAGACCATTAGATTATAAACCCTCTGGAGTTAGGGAAATACTTACAGTACTTGAATGTAATCCTTTCTGAAGTGCCTTAAGGACTGAATATAAATGAAACAAATAAAAATGGAATAAGAACAGAAAATTACTAAGTGCAAAGAAGTGAAGAGAAATCAGAAGATCTCCTGGAAGTGATAGAATTGCAGCAGGAAATAAACTGGGCAGAATGGATGAGCTTCCCTGTTCTTGTATGTTCATCGCATGTTTCAATATTTTCTTCAGTATATGCTCTCAGGAAATGTGCCACACCTTAGAATGCTCTTTCATTGCCTTAATTCTAATAACATAATTATTTCTCCTTATCCTTGCTATCACCTCTGGCAGCCTATTTTAAAACGCTTTGCTCATTGATCAGTCAAAAAATGCAGCTGCTTTCATTTAATTTAATTTAATTTTGAATTTATATTCTACTTTTCGTGGCTGGTCAGCCACTTGAAGGCAGATTACATGTGGTAGATTAGAAAGTCATTACATTGCAGACAAATCTACATGGAGTACAATATAGAGTTTAGGAGCAATATAATGTGGTTCGGCGACAGCAAGATCAATCTATAGTTTACATAATTCAAACATCTCAAACTTTTAAGTGATTTAATTTCTGTTTCATAATCGTTGTGTGCCATAATTTCATTAGACCAGTGTCAATCACAGTAGACATTGGTGTGCTGGAAGAATAGTTTCTTTAGGACTGTACTATGTCAATTAGGATTTTATATTACAGTGGGCATAGGCCTGCTGGGCAAATAACCATGTTTTTAGATGGCACCAGAATCCCAAGTAGTCTCTGATTTCTTGTAAGAAGGGGGACATGTGTACCACAGCACTGGCTCCACATCTCTAAACGTTGCATTTTTGCAATCAGAATGCTTTGAGGAGCAGGATAACTTGTTATCTTCTCAGTCAGATATGTGAGGCCAATACTTTCAATACCTTGAATGTAAGAGTAATGGAGATCCAGTGTAAGGAGACCACGAAGGGGGGGAGGGGGGGGAAAGATATTTTCTTACTTGATGTTAAGAACATAAAAACATGCCATACTGGATCAGACCAAGGGTCCATCAAGCCCAGCATCCTGTTTCCAACTGTGGCCAATCCAGGCCATAAGTACCTGGCAAGTACCCAAAAACTAAGTCTAACCCATGCTACTGATGCTAGTAATAGCAGTGGCTATTTTCTAAGTCAACTTGATTAATAGCAGGTAATTGACTTCTCCTCCAAGAACTTATCCAAACCTTTTTTAAACCCAGCTACTCCAACTGTACTAACCACATCCCCTAGCAACAAATTTCAGAGTTTAATTGTACATTGAGTGAAAAAGAACTTTCTCTGATTAGTTTTAAATGTGCTACATGCTAACTTTATGGAGTGTAGGGATGTGAATCGTGTTTCATATCGTCTTAACGATAGAAATCGTGTGGCAGGGCAAGAAAATCGTGTTAGGCACGATTTTTTAGTTAAAAAATCGTTAAAAATCGTTTTTTCCGATTAGTGCGCACTAACTCGAGTTAGTGCGCACTAACTGAAAATGATACAATTTGACACTTTTCAGGTCAGTTAAGGTCAGTTTAGGAATGAATATGTATTCCTATTGGCTGCCCTCTTATTTATTCATGTTAACAAGGTTCCCACTGACAGTATATGGGGGATGGGAAATGGAAACAGTTGGTAACCTGACAAAAAAAGTAATGTGATCAGTCAATGTGACTAGAACTTGTGCCCTAACCTTGATACCAGGGGTGTTGTGATCTTCCTGCACACAGTGCCCTAACCCTATTAATACCAGGAGTGTTGTGATCTTCCTGCACACAGTGCCCTAACCCTGGCACCAAGGGTGTTGTGATCTTCCTGCACACAGTGCCCTATCCCTATTAATACCAGGAGTGTTGTGATCTTCCTGCACACAGTGCCCTAACCCTGACACCAGGGGTGTTGTGATCTTCCTGCACACAGTGCCCTATCCCTATTAATACCAGGAGTGCTGTGATCTTCCTGCACACAGTGCCCTAACCCTGGCACCAGGGGTGTTGTGATCTTCCTGCACACAGTGCCCTATCCCTATTAATACCAGGAGTGTTGTGATCTTCCTGCACACAGTGTCCTAACCCTGACACCAGGGGTGTTGTGATCTTCCTGCACACAGTGCCCTATCCCTATTAATACCAGGAGTGTTGTGATCTTCCTGCACACAGTGCCCTAACCCTGGCACCAGGGGTGTTGTGATCTTCCTGCACACAGTGCCCTATCCCTATTAATACCAGGAGTGTTGTGATCTTCTTGCACACAGTGCCCTAACCCTGGCACCAGGGGTGTTGTGATCTTCATGTACACAGTGCCCTATCCCTATTAATACCAGGAGTGTTGTGATCTTCCTGCACACAGTGCCCTAACCCTGGCACCAGGGGTGTTGTGATCTTCCTGCACACAGTGCCCTATCCCTGTTAATACCAGGAGTGTTGTGATCTTCCTGCACACAGTGCCCTAACCCTGGCACCAGGGGTGTTGTGATCTTCCTGCACACAGTGCCCTATCCCTATTAATACCAGGAGTGTTGTGATCTTCCTGCACACAGTGCCCTAACCCTGGCACCAGGGGTGTTGTGATCTTCCTGCACACAGTGCCCTATCCCTATTAATACCAGGAGTGTTGTGATCTTCTTGCACACAGTGCCCTAACCCTGGCACCAGGGGTGTTGTGATCTTCATGTACACAGTGCCCTATCCCTATTAATACCAGGAGTGTTGTGATCTTCCTGCACACAGTGCCCTAACCCTGGCACCAGGGGTGTTGTGATCTTCCTGCACACAGTGCCCTATCCCTGTTAATACCAGGAGTGTTGTGATCTTCCTGCACACAGTGCCCTAACCCTGGCACCAGGGGTGTTGTGATCTTCCTGCACACAGTGCCCTATCCCTATTAATACCAGGAGTGTTGTGATCTTCCTGCACACAGTGCCCTAACCCTGGCACCAGGGGTGTTGTGATCTTCCTGCACACAGTGCCCTATCCCTATTAATACCAGGAGTGTTGTGATCTTCCTGCACACAGTGCCCTAACCCTGACACCAGGGGTGTTGTGATCTTCATGTACACAGTGCCCTATCCCTATTAATACCAGGAGTGTTGTGATCTTCCTGCACACAGTGCCCTATTCCTGATACCGGGGGTGTTGTGATCTTCCTGCACACAGTGCCCTATTCCTGATACCGGGGGTGTTGTGATCTTCTTTCACACATCCCGGTATCAGGGATAGGGCACTGCATGCAGGAAGATCACAACACCCCTGGTATTAGGGATAGGGCACTGCGTGCAGGAAGATCACAACACTCCTGGTATTAATAGGGATAGGGCACTGCATGCAGGAAGATCACAACACCCCTGGTATCAGGGATAGGGCACTGTGTGCAGGAAGATCACAATACCCCGGAGGAGTGAGGGTCAGGCAGCTCCCCCCTGTCTGTGAAGCCAGCCTCTCACTAGTAATGCAGGGAGGGAGCTGTCTCAGACTTCACCATCCTCTCCCCCCCTCACCCACACACCATTCACTAGCTGGGACATGGGGGAAGTCAGGAGTGAGGGTCAGGCAGCTCCCCCCTGTCTGTGAAGCCAGCCTCTCACTAGTAATGCAGGGAGGGAGCTGTCTCAGACTTCACCATCCTCCCCCCCCCTCTCACCCACACACCATTCACTAGCTGGGACATGGGGGAAGACAGGAGTGAGGGTCAGGCAGCTCCCCCCTGTCTGTGAAGCCAGCCTCTCACTAGTAATGCAGGGAGGGAGCTGTCTCAGACTTCACCATCCTCCCCCCCCCCCCTCACCCACACACCATTCACTGGCTGGGACATGGGGGAAGTCAGGAGGGAGGGTCAGGCAGCTCCCTCCTGTCTGTGAAGCCAGCCTCTCACTAGTAATGCAGGGAGTGAGCTGTCTCAGACTGGTATCAGGGATAGGGCACTGAGTGCAGGAAGATCACAACACCCCTGGTATCAGGAATAGGGCACAGGTTCTATTCATATTGACTGATCACATTACTTTTTTTGTCAAGTACCAACAGTTTCCATTTCCCATCCCCCCAACCATCACCTCAGTTGGAACCTTGGTAACATCAATAGATAAGAGGGCAGCCAGCCAATAGGAATACATATTCATTCCTAACTGACCTTTTCTGACCTGGAAAGTGTCAATAATTTCTATCATTTTCTGTTAGTATTCCTGAGTTTCCATTTCCATTTCCCATCCCCCCAACCATCACCTCAGTGGGAACCTGGTTAACATCAATAGATAAGAGGGCAGCCAGCCAATAGGAACACATATTCATTCCTAACTGACCTTTACTGACCTGGAAAGTGTCAATTTGTATCATTTTCAGTTAGTGCGCACTAACTCGAGTTAGTGCGCACTAACTCCCGTTAGTGCGCACTAACACGATTTAACGATTTTTAACAATAAATCGTTAGAATTTCTATTGTATTGTGTTCTATAATGATTTAAGACGATATTAACATTATCGGACGATAATTTTAATCGTTAAAAAACGATTCACATCCCTAATTTGGAGTGTCCCTTAGTCCTTCTATTATCCAAAAGATTAAATAACCGATTAACATTTACCCATGCTAGACCTCTCATGATTTTAAACAACTCTTATCATATCCCCCCTCAGCCATCTCTTCTCCAAGCTGAACAGTCCTAACCTCTTTAGTCTTTCCTCATAGGGGAGCTGTTCTATTCCCCTTTAACATTTTGGTTGCCCTTCTCTGTACCTTCTCCATCGCAATTATATCTTTTTTGAGATACAGCGATGAGAATGGTACACAGTATTCAAGGTGCAGTTTCACCATGGAACAATACAGAGACATTATGACATTTTCTGTTTTATTCACCATTCCCTTCCTAATAGTTCCTAAAATTCTGTTTGCTTTTTTGAGTACCACAGCACACTGTGCTGATGCTTTCAAAGTATTATCAACTATGATGCCTAGATCTCTTTCCTGGGTGGTAGCTCCTAATATGGAACCTAACATCATGTAACTATAGCATGGGTTATTTTTCCTTATATGCATCACCTTGCACTTATCCACATTAAATTTCATCTGCCATTTGAATAGAGATGAGCTTCATTTTTTTGGCTCGTGTTTCAGTTCGGGCGGTTCGTGGGAAAATTTCCCACGGATCGTTTTCTGGAAAAAACAAAGCTGGAATCCGAACCCGAAACCGGAAAAACGAATTTTAAAAAAAACCAAACAGAATCGGGAAAAAAAACCACCCCAACCCTTCAATTGTACTTTCTTACAACCCCTCCCCCCCCCACCATCCCGATCCCTCCCCAAGACTTACTAAAAGCCCTGGTGGTCCAGTGGGGTCCCACGAGCGAACTCTCCCTCCGTGCCTTCGGGCCTACTACGAATCAAAATAGCGCCAATGGCCCTTTGCCCTTACGTTGTCACAGGGGCTACCGGTGCCATTGGTCAACTCCTGTCACATGGTAGGAGCAATGGATGGCCGGTGCCATCGTTTTACGTAAAAAACCAAGCTGCAACCCGAACCCGAAACGGAAAAATGAATTAAAAAAAAAACAACAAACCGAATCAGAAAAAACCCCCACCCCAACCCTTCAATTATACTTTCTTACAACCCGCCCCCCCCACCATCCCGATCCCTCCCCAAGACTTACTAAAAGCCCTGGTGGTCCAGTGGGGTCCCGCAAAAGATCTCTCCCTCTGTGCCGTCGGGCTGTCGGGCCTGCTACGATTCAAAATAGCACTCCATTCGATTCAAAATAGCACTCCATACGATTCGATTCAAAATAGCACAAAATAGCACTCCATACGATTCAAAATAGCACTCCATACGATTCGATTCAAAATAGCACAAAATAGCACTCCATACGATTCAAAATAGCACTCCATTCTCCATGTAGCATAGGATTTGGTGAGAGAGGTAATGGTGGAGGGACTCCGGTGCCATTGGTCAGCCCCTGTCACATGGTAGGAACAATGTACGGCTGGCGCCAGATTTTGATTCGTAGCAGGCCCGACAGCACGGAGGGAGAGATCGCTCGCGGGACCCTTCTGGACCACCAGGGCTTTTAGTAAGTCTTGGGGAGGGATCGGGATGGTGGTGGTGGTGGGGGTGGGGGGTTGTAAGAAAGTACAATTGAAGGGTTGGGGTGGGTTTTTTTTATTCAGTTTGGTTTTTTTTTAATTCGTTTTTCCGGTTTCGGGTTCGGGTTCCATCTTCATTTTTTCCGGAAAATGATCTGTGGGAAAACGAGTTTTTCCATGAACCAAACTGAAACCCGACCCAAGCTAGAAAAACGAAGCTCATCTCTATCCAAATGGCAGATGAAATTTAATGTGGATAAGTGCAAGGTGATGCATATAAGGGAAAATAACCCATGCTATAGTTACACGATGTTAGGTTCCATATTAGGAGCTACCACCCAAATGGCGCTGATGGCTTTTTGCCCTTAAGATGTCACAGGGAATACTAGTGCCATTGATCAGCCCCTGTCACATGGTAGGAGCATCTGGTGCTGGCCGTCCATTGCTCCTACCATGTGACAGGGGCTGACCAATGGCACCAGTAGCCCCTGTGACATCGTAAGGTCAAAGGGCCATCGGTGCCATTTTGATTCGTAGCAGGCCTGACAGCCCAATGGCATGGAGGGAGAGATCGCTCACGGGACCCCACTGGGCCACCAGGGCTTTTAGTAAGTCTTGGGGAGAAATCGGGATGGTGATGGTGGTGGTGGTGGTGGTGGTGGGGGGGGGGGGGGGGTTTGTAATACAGTAAATGTGAAGGGTTGGGGTGGGGTTTTGTTTTTTTTTTTTATAAATGCACCCGTCCCCCCCACACTATCCCAAAAAATGAATTTTCCCCAAAGTTCGGAGAAAATCCGTTTCGTGGTTCAGGTCCCCCGAATCACTACAAATTAGACAATTTCATCGAAATTGCCTAATTCATGATAAATGAATGCACATCTCTACATTTGGATGCTCAATTTTTCAGTCTCACAAGGTCCTTCTGCAATTCATCTCAATCTGCTTTTGATTTAACTATTCTGAATAATTTTGTATCATCTGCAAATTTGATTACCTCACTCGTATTCCTTTCCAGATCATTTATAAATATATTGAAAAGCATGGGTCCCAGGACAGATCCCTGAGGCACTCCACTGCCCACCCCGTCCAGTGAGAAAATTGTCCATTTATTCCTATTCTCTGTACCTGTCTTTTAACCAGTTTGTAATCCATGACAGGACATCTCCTCCTATCTCGTGACTTTTTACTTTTCCTAGAAGCCTCTCATGAGGAAATTTGTCAAATGCCTTCTGAAAATCCAAATACACTACATCTACCAATTCACCTTTATCTACATGTTTATTAACCCCTTCAAAAACGTGAAGCAGATTTGTGAGGCAAGACTTGCCTTGGGTAAAGCCATGCTGACTTTATTCCATTACACCTTGCCTTTCAATATGGTCTGTGATTTTGACCTTTAGAACACTTTCCACTATTTTTCCTGGCACTGAAGTCAGGCTAACTGATCTGTAATTTCCCAGATTGCCCCTGGAGCCCTATTTAAAAATTGGGTTTACATTAGCCACCCTCCAGTCTTCAGGTACAATGGATGATTTTAATGATAGGTTACAAATTTTTACTAATAGATCTGAAATTTCATTTTTGAGTTCCTTCAGAACCCCTGGGTATATGCCATCTGGTCCAGTTGATTTACTACTCTTTAGTCAATCAGGCCTATTATATCTTCTAGATTTACCGTGATTTGGTTCAGTCCATCTGAATCATTACCCATGAAAACCTTCTCAGGAATGGGTATCTCCTCAACATCTTCTTCAGTAAACACCGAAGCAAAGAAATTGTTTAATCTTTCTGCAATGGCCTCTGTGCCCTTTTATCCCCTCAATCATCTAAAGGTCCAACTGACTCCCTCACAGGTTTTCTGCTTCGGATATATTTTTAAAAGTTTTTACTGAGAGTTTTTGCCTCTATGGCCAACCTCTTTTCAAATTCTCTCTTAGCCTGTCTTATCAATGTCTTACAGTTAACTTGCCAACGCTTATGCTTTATCCTATTTTCTTCTGTTGAAGCCTTCTTCCAATTTGTGAATGAAGATTTTTTAGCTAAAATGGCCTCTTTCACCTCACCTTTTAACCATGCCAGTAATCATTTTGCCTTCCTTCCACCTTTCTTAATGTGTGGAATACATCTGGACTGTGCTTCTAGGATGGTATTTTTTTAACAATGTCCATGCCTCTTGTACACTTTTTACCTTTGTAGCTGCACCTTTCAGATTTTTTCCATTTTTCTCATTTTATCAAAGTTTCCCTTTTGAAAGTTTAGCACTAGAGCTGTGGATTTGCACACTGTCCCCCTTCTAGTCATTAATTCCATTTTGATCATATTATGATCACTATGCCAAGCAGCCCCTCCACCATTACCTCTCTCACCAAATCCTATGCTACATGGAGAATTAGATCTAAAATTGCTCCCTCTCTCATCGGTTCCTGAACCAACTGCTCCATAAAACTGTCATTTATTCCATCCAGAAACTTTATCTCTCTAGCATGTCCTAATTATACATTTACCCAGTCAATACTGGGGTAATTGAAATCTCCCATTATTACTGCAGTACCAATTTGGTTAGCTTCCCTAATTTCTCTTAGCATTTCACTGTCCGTCTCACCATCTTGGCCCGGTGGATGGTAGTATACTCCTATCACTATACTCTTCCCCAACACACAAGGGATTTCTACCCATAAAGATTTGATTGTGCATTTAGTCTTATGAAGGATCTTTATCCTGTTGGACTCTATGCCATCCCACACATAAAGCTCCACCCCCACCTCCCAGATGCTCCTCTATCATTGTGATATAATTTGTACCCCAGTGTAGCACTGTCCCATTGGTCATCCTCCTTACACCAACTCTCTGAGATGCCAATTAAGTCTATGTCATCATTCACTGCAATACATTCTAATTCTCCCATCTTAATTCTTAGACTTCTGGCATTAGCATACAAACACTTCAAAGTGTGTTTTTTGTTTGTATTTTCATTCTGCTTTTTAATTGATAGGGATTAAATTGGATTTTTTTTTAGCTCAGGTGAGTTTTTAATTACAGGCACTTGGACTACTTATTTTATTATTGGAACCTCACTGTTGGGATGCCCTGATTTTAATGCATTATTAGTATCCTTTGAAGAAACCTCCCTCTGAACCATGCACTGCTGAGCGAATGTCACTTTCCCCTTTGTTCTAGATTAAAAGCTGCTCTATCTCCTTTTTAAAGGTTAGCGCCAGCAGTCTGGTTCCACCCTGGTTAAGGTAGAGCCCATCCCTTTGGAAAAGACTCCCCCTTCCCCAAAAGGTTCCCCAGTTCCTTACAAAACTAATTCCCTCTTCTTTGCACCATTGTCTCATCCATACATTGAGACTCCGGAGCTCTGCCTGCGTCTGGTGACCTGCACGTGGAACAGGGAACATTTCAGAGAATGCTACCCTGGTGGTTCTGGATTTCAGCTTTCTACCTATGATTGTTTTGGTGGTTGCATTTTGAAGAACCTGCAGTCTGAACATTGTTGACCTTTTAGGTAGTCCTTTGGAGAAGGCATTGCAATAATCTAAATGGGCAAATGCTGTTGCTTGCATGACAGCTTTTAGGGCAGTTGTCTGCAGAAAAGGATGTATTTTATTCCCTTTGGAGGCACTGGAATGCTTTGTTTGTCACAGCTTGTTAATTGCTTTCCATGATCAGTGCAAAGTCTAGGATGATTCCTAAATGTTTTACGTTGTGCTGTGGATACAGAGTAATATCTTCTAAGATAAGTATGTGTATATGTATATATGTGTGTCTGTCTGTGTGTGTTTGTGTGTGTGTGTGTGTGCACTTGGGAGGGAGGGCTGTTATGAGTTCATGGTGATTTGCTCTCCCACAGGGTCTCCCTGTTTATCAGAAGTTGGTTGCTTGTCATCCAGATTGTTACCACTTTGCATTGTTTCAGGATCATCACCCTGACCAGGTCTTTCAATGACTTTAATTTATTCTAATCAATATTGTCTCCATTTTAACAAGATCAATCTTTATATCTAAAAAGGTTATAATTGCTTGGGTTTTTCCATCTTATTCTGTAACAATAGAGCATAGAGATCTTTTGCCTTTGTTTAAAAAGTATTTAAAATTCATTTAAAAATCTTTATTCTGTGTGCAAAAAAAAAATAAAATATATATATATATATATATAGGGGCGGATTTTCAGAGCCCTGCTCGCGTAAATCCGCCCAAAACCGGGCGGATTTAGGCGAGCAGGGCCCTGCACGCCGGGAAGCCTATTTTACATAGGCCTACCGGCGCGCGCAGAGCCCTGGGACTCGCGTAAGTCCCGGGGTTCTCCGAGGGGGGCGTGTCGGGGGCGTGTCGGGGGTGGTCCCGGTCGTCGCGGCGTTTTCGGGGCGTGTCGGCAGCGTTTTGGGGGCAGGTACGGGGGCGTGGCTATGGCCCGGGGCGGTCCGGGGGCATGGCCGCGCCCTCCGTACCCGCCCCCAGGTCGCGTCCCGGCGTGCAGGAGGCCCGCTGGCGCGCGGGGATTTACGCCTCCCTCTGGGAGGCGTAAATCCCCCAACAAAGGTAAGGGGGGGGGTGTAGACAGGGCCGGGCGGGTGGGTTAGGTAGAGGAAGGGAGGGGAAGGTGAGTGGAGGGCGTTAGAGGATTCCCTCCGAGGCCGCTCCGATTTCGGAGCGGCCTTGGAGGGAACGGGGGTAGGCTGCGCGGCTCAGCGCGCGCCGGCTATACAAAATCCATAGCCTTGCGCGCGCCGATCCAGGTTTTTAGCAGATACGCGCGGCTCCGCGCGTATCTACTAAAATCCAGCGCCTGGAGCGCAAACAAAAGTAGGCTATTCGCGCTCCTTTTAAAATCCGCCCCATACTGTATATATAAAGAGGTTGATTCAATTATCTACTGTGAAAAACAGCTGACTTTCTCAAAGGCAATACCTGAAACTGAGTAATCCATTGGCAAGCATTTATCAAAGTAATTTCATTAAAAGTCTAATGTGTTAATGTGTGTAGGAGGATGGGGAGTATAAGTAGCAGGGCCTGGATCTTCATTCCCAAGTACACAGACAAGAGTTGGAAATAATAACTTAAAAATAAAGCAATGGTTCCAGGTTGGGGGCCAGGATGTGCAGAGCAAAAGTTTATGTTCATAAGTCCATAAGTCGAAAGGGGGGGTCAATTTCGGTCAATATGGACATATGGAGAATTCCATAAGTTGAGTCTATGTCCATACGTGCAAATAAAAATTTAAACCCCTCACCCTCCTTAATCCCCCCCCCCCCCAAGACTTACCAAAACTCCCTGGTGGTACAGCAGGGAGTCAGGACGCCATTTCTGAACTCCTTTGCGAGGAGCACATGACGTTGGCGTCACGTCGGAGTGACGCGGCGTCACGTGATTCCCCGCGCGATCGCTCCGGGACCCTCGTTGCACCCAAAAGGAACTTTTGGCCAGCTTGTGGGGAGGCCAAAAGTTCCTTTTGGGTGCAACGAGGGTCCCGGAGCGATCGCGCGGGGAATCACGTGACGCCGCGTCACTCCGACGTGACGCCGACGTCATGTGCTCCTCGCAAAGGAGTTCAGAAATGGCGTCCTGACTCCCTGCTGTACCACCAGGGAGTTTTGGTAAGTCTTGGGGGGGGGGGGATTAAGGGGGGGGAGGGGTTTAAATTTTTATTTAGGATCAACAATCGCGATTTCCAACTTATTCAACATAGCTATGTTGAATAAGTTGGAAATCCGATCGTTTTCGCCTCATCACTTTTTTAAGTTAAAAAAAAAAAATAAGTTGCATTTTACATTTAAGTTCAAAACGAATGCACACCCCTAGCCAGCAATGGCCTCAACTTTCCATTTCAGCTGTAATGGGGTAGAAGAGAGCTCAGAAAGGTTCCAAATCGGAGACCTGGCCTTATCTGGCAGAAAATCACCCATGGGAATTGGCCAATAAAAATTTGGCAGGAAAAAAAAAAGATGCCTAAAAGAAAAGAGAAGCCCTGAAAGAGTTCATGGACATTGAAACCTATATCCAGGGCCCCAGCTTACCATGATTCTACAGTCATGGAAAGGGCTGCAAAATCTGAGCCTTTCTGCATAGTTTATTTATTTATTAAATATTATGTATTCAATGCACATTCCCTTGATCATGGCAGTTTACAATCCCTGTGGAATCACTGCAGGAGACCAAGACGTAGTATGGCTGGATCATCTTGAGCAAAGCATTAGTTCTTCTCTCTCTCTCCCTGCATCCATCTCGCACAGTGCTTCAGGCTGCATTCTCTTCCTCTGCTGCTGGGTCCCTGGTGTGATGTTTTGATCTGAGCAGCACTATGATGTTCTTCACAGTTTAAAGCATGATGCTGATTCTGGGTAGAAGTAGAGTTGAGTGCAGCATGAGGTATTTCATTGTGAGGTAGAGGCGATGAGCAGCAAGAGTGAGTGAGGGATGTGAGTGGGGTAAAGGATAAGTGAGTGAGAGGACAGAGAGGCAAGTATAAGTAGATCTCAGGAGTTAGTGGGAGAGGGATAGAGAGAAAGTGAGTCAGGGGTGCTGGAGAGGATGAAGTGAGGAGGTAAGGAGACAATATTGAATGAGGGAGATCTAAGGGATGACAGGGTAAGAAAGAGTAAGTGAGGGGGGCAGGGAGATAAGACCAAGTGCTGTGATTTCAGGGTTTGTAGGTAGAGGGAGAGTTAGTGGGGGTGCTGGGTTATTGGATGGTGTTGTGATTCTGCCTGGGCTGCAGCCTCCCAACCACCAGAGGACCTCATGGAGCTGCATTTACCCTCTCTCCAGTCATAGTCAATGTGATCCCATGACTCAGCAGGGTCCAGACTATTCAACCCTGCCCCTGGTTATACTCAGGGCCTTGTCATCGACACTACTTGGCTCCCTGCTTGACCCATCATTTGTGTATGCTCAGTGGCCTCCCTAAGCCTTCTGCTTTTGCTTTGTTCAGTGGCCTCCCTGGGCCTTCTGCTTTTGCCTTGCTCTGTGGCTTTCCTAAGTCTTCTGCTCTAGTTTTGCTCTGTGGCTTTCCTAAGTCTTCTGCTCCACTTTGCTCTGTGGCTTTCCTAAGCCTTCTGCTCCAGTTTTGCTCTATGGCTTTTGCAAGCCTTCTGCTCTAGTTTTGATCTGTGGCTTTCCTGTCTTCTGTTCTAGTTTGGCTCTGTGGTTTTCCTAAGCCTACTGCTCTTGTTTGCTCTGCGGCTTTCCTAAACCTTCTGCTGTAGTTTGCTCTGTGGCTTTTCCAAGCCTTCTACTCTAACCCTGTCCTGTGGCATCTTGACTTCTGCCTTGCTCTGTGGCCTTCTCATGCCTTTTGTCTAAGTGACCTTCAGGTCTTCAGTGTATGGCCTCTGGGTCTTCACTGTTATCTGTCTGGTGTAGTCTCTGTCTTATCTGTGTTTTGTCCTATCAGGTCCTATCCTGTTCCTGTATCTAGCTATTGGGCTAACCTCAGTCTTGTTGTAGCTTCCAGCCCTTTGAGCCTGCATCTCCAGTCCTGTCTGACCTCAGCCTTCAGTCCTGCTCAGTCTCAGTCCCCAGTCTGGCCTGTCAGGACCAGTTCCAGTCCAGTACAGGTTCCAGTCCAGCAATATCCTCAACACCAGTCCTTTTCCAAGTCCTGCCAGCTGCTGGAACCCAAGGGCTCAACCTGCAGGGAAGGTGCCTAGTATAAGCCAAAGATTCCATAGCTCAGTTCTTGTTATTATTTGTGATAATTGTGGGTGGATCCTTGGGCTGGTGGCAGATGACCACACCCATGGGGGAAGATCCCGAGAGGGACCACCGGTCAGGCTCAGAGTTGGGAGACAGACACGCACTAGTTCTTTTATTAAACTGTTTTAGAGAACCACCAGAGGTGTCTGTAGTGAGCTGGAAGAGCCCAGCTGGGCTGTAGTCCCTCAGGCACTGGAACAGCGATCCCAGGATGGCTGAGCTGTAGAGAAACTGAGATAGTGAGTAGGCAGAGTATGCAGAGCTCAGGAACAGAACTTTGATGGTAACACTCAGACTGTAGTCTCTTGGAACAGCCCAGGAGCTGGAATGAAGAAGGCCCTCGAGGAGCAAGTACCTGGTTCCAGGGAAAGCTCTGAGAGAGAGATGGTAACTCACTGATGATGTAGGCAGCGGTGACTTCCTGGCAGAAGGTATATTCAGTAGCAGGTCCGGGAACGTGGGCCCTCGAGGAGTGAGTACCGGTTCCAGACTGTGACCTGAAAAGCAAGAGAGAGAGCGAGGCCCCCGAGGAGCGGGTACCCCTGGTAAAGTCCGAGGAGGCAGAGTAGCAAGGTAAGCTGAGAGCAAATCCCATCCACAGTGATACCTGGAGACAGCTAGGTAGGAAACCCTTTGCTGACTCGATTAGCTAGCAAAACAAGAGACCTTAAATATCTGGTGATGATGACGTCATTTCAGGGGGACGCCCCTGAGGTTCACACCACAGCTGGTACTTGAGTCGGGGCCGCGCCGCACGCGCACCCTTAGGCCTCAGGAGAACATGGTGGAAGGCAGCGTCTAGCCGGTCTGGGGACGCCGGAGGAGGTCGGCAAAATGATGCTGCGGCAGCCAAACTTCCATCAACCAAAGAGGGAGTCACCAAAGAGGTAAGGTGGGCGGAGTGGAGACGTCAAGCAGCGACATTCTTAACAGTTCTGTCTTTCCTTGTAGCTCTGGACCATTCCTGTGAGGGTTCCCCAGCCTGGCTGGGACCTCAAACCACAACAGATGGGAGGGAGTGAATGAGAGGACAAGAAGACAAAAGTGAGTGAGGGGATCTGAGAGACTGCAGAGACAGGGAGAGTAAATTAGGGGTATGGTGGGAATGAAGGAAGAGTGAGTGAGGGGATCTGAGATGTTAAAGTAGCAGGAGTGGGAGTGAGGGGTGGGGGGATTGCAGTGGAGTGAGTGAATGAAGAGATCAGAAAGAAACCAGAAGAGGTAGTGAATGAGGTGATCAGAGGGCTGTGTTGTATTTATGAGGAGATTGGAGGGGTGTGTTTGGAAAGACATAAATAAATTTAGATGATTCGATAGGGAGTGAGGGGGATTGAAAGGAGTATGAGAAAGAGGATCAGTGTTGTAGGGAATGGTGTGAGAGGATCATTCCTTCCTTTCCTGACTCTAGATCATCCTTCCTAGATCCTCTCTTTCTCATTTAACCAAAGCTTCCTCCCTTCCATTCCTATTCCCTTTCCCTTTTCTCATTTCACCATCATATGCTCCATCTGTGTTTTTATCCTCCTCCTCCTTCTTTCCTTATCCCTCAACTCCCTCCTACCTTAGATGGCTTCTTCATTTCCATCTGATTTCCCTTCTCTTTCCAACTCCAGATCCATTCTCCTTCCCTTCCAAAACCAAGCACAGATCCCTTTTCTTCTAATAAAAATCACACATGAATTAACTGGACAGAGAATTGTCATAAAATGATTTTAATACAATTAAAAACCCATGATTTAATATGCTAATATATGTGAAATTATGCAAATTTGCCATAGAATTTCTGAAGAATTTGAAAAATCTGCCACAGAATTTGTTAACTCTTGCAGCAGATTCTTAAGAAATCTGATGCAGGAAACCAGGGGCTCTACCAATATTTGTCCCCAAAGCTCTAATCTACAGTTTAGAAAAGGCTGGGAGAAAAATCTCCCAGGACAGACACAGGTCTTGAAAGACAAAAGAACCTCACAAAATTCTTTTCTTCCCAACATCCCTTCCAGACCTGTGAAAGAGCTGACAAGGGCAGTGTCAAACATAGGTTCTAGGCTGGAGGCCCAAAAAAAGGGTGAACACAAAAAAATACCTCTTAACCTCTCAGCTGCAAATCATGTCTGCCACATTATGCTCTAAACTCCTCCCCTCTCACTACTTCAGGAAGCTTCAGGGAGGTACTGTATCGAATGGTATATCCCAAAGCTTGGACTAGGGCCATCCAGTGAAGACCTAGAGGGTCTCTACATATGCTTTTACATAATTTGCATTTTTTACTCACAGAAAGGCCAAATTATTTGCTAAAGAAGAGCTTATATTCATACTCATCTTCAGAGCTGCATCAAATTCATAAAAGTGAAACTGATTTTAATTGTATTTTTCCTTTGGAGTCTGATTGATTAAACCTTTTCCCTCATTCTGTGTCAATGTGAAAGAAAGCTTAGAGAACAATTTTCAGCCTCAATGTGGTGTTTGCAGACTCAAAGGTATTTTGTTTTGATGGGTCTCTAATCCAATTTTCAAAAAGATATTCTCCACAGAGTTTCCATTTGAAAATCTGTAGTGGCCAATGCCAGAGGGAATTTTTACTATACATTTTCCCAGTGCAAAGAATACAGGGTAAACAACATACTGTGATTTCAAAATGAAATCCCTTCACATACATACCCAGTCCAGTTCTAAGCCTGTCCTCAGCCAGGGCCGGAGGAACTACTAGGCGAGCTAGGCCTGTGTCTAGGGCGCCAAAACCTAGGGGGCGCTGTGGCAGGCAGCAGAATTTTGAAAGAGCAAAAAGTACCCTTTCAAAATTCTGCCAGCCCCAACTCGCCCTGCCTCCACCCCAGTGCCACCCTCCCGACGCTCCCCCTGGTGGTCCAGCGGAGGGCCTGGGAGCGATCTGCCGGTCCTGGGGCCTCAGCTGCCACTAAGAAAAATGGCACCGGTGACCTTTAGCCCCTACCATGTGACAGGGGCCAACCAAAGGCACCGGGAGCCCCTGTCACATGGTAGGGGCTGAAGGCCACCGGCGCCATTTTGGTTAGTGGCAGTCGAGGCCCCGGGAGGGGCAGATCACTCCCAGGCCCTCCGCTGGACCACCAGGGGGGCATCGGGGAGGGTGACACTTGAGGGGGAGGCAGGGCGAGTCGGAGGCTGGCTGCCTGCCGCGGCGCCCCCTAAGTCTTGGCGCCTGGTCTCTGGCTGTGCCGATCTTCCTTTCTTCGGCCACGTGATCAGCTAGACCGACTGTGCCGAACTTCTTTCTGTGTGTGTGTATGTGGTGTATATGTGAGAAAGGAATGGAACTTCTGTGTGTGTGTGTATATGTGATATGTATGTGAGAAAGGAATCTGCCAGTTTAAAAAAAATGAAATGTGATAATACATATACCTCAACTTTTGTGCTGGTAGCGCAACTTTTGAAAAGTTGGATGAAAGATGAAATTACTGAATTTTAAACATCCCTCTTCTGGAAAATAAAATTTAACAAAGAGGGTAGAGACAAATACTAAAGCAAAAAAAAATTAAAGTATTTAAAATGTTCATCTCACAAATTTAAGATACTGATGCCAGGTGTTTTTTTTTTTTTTTTAAGCATAATTTAAGCATGAAGACTAGAATAGTTCCAATCTGAAACAGTTTTGCTTTTTTTTTTTTTTTTAAGCCTTTAGAAAATGTATATTTTTAAATGACTAAGACTGGAGTCTTCCCATTTAAAAGGGAAGCTGACTAAGGATGTCTTTCTGTTCCATATCTCCCACATGAATAATCATACGACTGATAGTTTGAAGAAAGACACTTGCTTTATTGCCTGAAAGTGTAAAACAAGAGAAGCTGTACTATGTGGGTGGCTGTCCCTTGGGAGGACAGAACCTGAAGGAAGGGTGTCATTTTGCCTTCTGATAGGAATGTGGTTTTCTTATTTAATAGTTGGGAGCATCACTTTCACTTTTAGTAAAAGTGAAAAATGCTGCAAGTCTGAAAGCAAGGTGCTTCTGTGAGAGTGTAATGTGTATGTGAGACAGGGAGGTGCTTCATGTATATGAGACAGGGAGGGTACTTCTGTATGTGTGTGGTGATTATGTGAGTCAGGGAGGGTACTTGTGTGTGTCAATGTGAGTGTGCGAGAGAGATGGAGCATGTTTTTGGCTGGCTTGTGGCTGTGAGAGAGGGCATGTGTGTGATTGAGTCTGTTTGTAAGTGAGATAGAACATGTGTGTGATTGAGAGCTTGTGTGTAAGTGAAATAGAGAGAGCATGTGCGTGATTGAAAGCCTGTGTGTAAGTAAGGGAGAGCAAGAGCATTGTGTGATTGAGAGAGACTGGCCAGAGAGGTGACGCGTGTAATGTGTGAGAGAGACTGATCAGGGAGATGACTGGTATGTGTGTGCTTGTGTGTATGTGAGAGAGAGAGAGAGACTGGTTGGGGAGATTTGGTGTGTGGGAGACAGAAACTGGTCCTGAGGGTGTGCACATTTCTATTTATACTTTATGTGGCTTTATTCTGTATTTGGTGAGGGTTTGTGTTCTGCATGCAAAGACTGAGATGAAGCATTCCTTTAACATGTGGTTTCTCTGTAGGGATCTGTAGTAGCTTAGCCTGTTCTGTTTTCCTGATAGGAGGTGTATTGATATTTTAGATTCTGGTGTAATATTTGTGGTATTCTTTTTCATAGGTGAGTGTTGGCAAATAGTACTGTGTTGATACGGGAGAGGTGACGTGTATGTGTGAGAGAGACTGATCAGGAAGATGACTGGTATGTGTGTGCTTGTGATTATGTGAGAGAGAGAGAGACTGGTTGGGGAGATGATTGGTGTGTGAGAGACAGAAACTGGTCCTGAGGGTGTGACTGGTGTGTGTGTGTGTGAGAGAGAGAAGAGACTGGTTGTGGTTCCTAAGGAAGAGGACTGTGAGGACAGCTTCAGCAGCTACTGCTGCTTCTGGTGTGGCCTGCAAGGGAAAGGAGTAGGAGAACTGCTGGAAAGGGTAAGTAAAGGTGGCTTTTTAAGTTCATTTTTCTTGATTGACTACCATTTTAATTATTGGGTAGTATGTGATGTGTCTGATGTTTAAAATATTTTATTGGTGTTTGGTAAAGCTTTCAAAATTTGCATGAGTCTTTAATTATTGGATATTCTATTCATCAGCTGCTTTGAAATTATTTTATTTGTATGATTTTATAATTATGATTAATGATTTATATATCTTGATTTTATTGATTTGTTTCATGAGGAATGGCAACATTTTTGTTTTTCCATTGTTACACTGTATAGAGTCTGGCATGATGCATTTTACAGTTCAGTTTTTGTCTGCACATTTCTATTTATACTTTATGTGGCTTTATTCTGTATTTGGTGAGGGTTTGTGTTCTGCATGCAAAGACTGAGATGAAGCATTCTTTTAACATGTGTTTTCTCTGTAGGGATTTGTAGTAGCTTAGCCTGTTCTGTTTTCCTGATAGGAGGTGTATTGATATTTTTCATAGGTGGGGTTGTTATTCTTTGTGTGTTGGCAGATAGTATTGAGTTGATACAGGAGGACCATGCCGAAATATATCATAATAGATATGATGCCATATGAATTCCAAGATGCAAAGTTTTCTTGTTGTCATCACAACAGTGCATGAAATTATCACAACAACTTGTATATTAATTTTACCTCAGAATGTCATTTTTTCATGTAAAATATGTTATAAATGCATAATTTAAAATTGTGTCTTTTTGATTTCCTGATACTCCTGTTAAATATATCCGTTTACCTTTACCTTTAGATATTTCTTGAATTAATATACCGTGAATATCCTTCAATATAAATGTACGGGGTAATGGAAAAATACAATTTTTGTGTTATATATTTGTAATGTTGAAAATTATGAAGTAGAATGTTATTATTTTGGAAGGACTACCAATTGTAAAATTGAAAAATGATAGATAAATAAAAAAAAAATAAAATAAAATTGTGTATGGGGAGGGGGCGCCAGACTGTAAGGTTTGCCTAGGGTGCCTAATACCTTTGCACCGGCCCTGCCCTCAGCACTACTCTTTTTCCTTGCAAAGAGGGGATCTTTTGGAAAAAAGTTGTTTTCCCCCTCTAGGTAAACCACATTTAATATGGAAAAATTCCTATGAAAATTTCCTCTGCAGTTAATAAGGCCCTTATTTTTAAACCTTAATGGACAATTTTGAATGACACAATGAAAGGAAAGCCTAGAGAACCAAAATTAAGCTTTTAGGGGCCAATGCAATATTTGTGCGCTGAAAGCTGGCAGGCGTTAATTTCTGAGCACAAAAATGTGCGTCTTAGATGCACAATTATTTTGCAATGGGCTAATAGCCTCATTCACAAGCATTTACATGTGATGAACACTATTAGTTTCACTCTGCGTTGGACATGCGTTGTGGAGGCACTAATCCCCTTATTGCATAAAAGGATTAGGTAAAAGGGGATTAGGTAGCGCCTATACATCCCGCATCTAACTGCGGGTTATACAGTGTACTCAGGCCAACAAGTCAGCACAAATGCATTTTAGGATGCGCAGAGAAAGTTTTCATTTTGGTATATAGTCTTTTGTTTTGGATATTTGTTTATTCATTTTATATTTGGGTTCTTTTTATGTTTATTTTTTTGTTTTTATTCATTTCTGAAAAAGGTGCACCACCATGTGTAAATAGTGCACACTATTTTCTGAAATAAATGAATTCAAAACTTTTTGGGATTTTTGGGGGAATTTTGCTTTTGTGTGGGGAAAAATAAACTGAAACAAAAATGCCTGCTACAGTTTGCATTACCATTTATTTAAAGCAAATGAACATTCCTAAAGCATTTTTAAGTATAAGTGTTAGAGCGTTAGGGCCTGATAAACTAAGTTTTTTTTCCCAATTTCCACCTGCAAAGGCTACATGGAAGCCTGGAGGAGCTCCAGAACTAAGATCTGTTCTAGCATGCTGCTGAATTCCTTAGCTATTGCAGCTTTGCCTCTCCCTCTTCCTGCTGATGATGTCATCAGGAATACCACTTAAGCAACCCCTCTTACAAGAATGAGCTGTCTGCAGATAGGTGACCTTAAGGGGCTTGCCCATGTGGTTGTTTCTTGAAAAGCAACCAGGAGACTGGGGTTGTCATAGCTATTTGGAATTGGTGTTTGAGTCATGTATGATATGAAGTTATGTAGTATTTTGTTTATTATGCATTATTACCATTCTACTATCTTTATACTAACTATATACTATATATTAACTGTATTTTTTATTGTAACTTATTTATTTCTTAGTGAGAGTAGGGGACAGAATTAGGATAAGGCCTTTATGATGTAAACTATTTTTAATGCTATGTAAACATTATATTTTATTTTATTTATTTAGAATTCATATATACTGTCTTCTAGTACAAAAACCAGTCAAAATGGTAATATATCAGCAAAGTACAACATATAAAATTCTATAAAATAATATCATAATAACATGCAAGATAATATATTCAAGCTTTACACATCTAAACTAACATCACACACCAGACATTTTCTGCACACAAACCTTCATCGACAAACTTCCTCACATCAGCTTGCTTCACAAAAACCTCCTATATAACAGAGTATCATCTTCATCTTATTCAAACCAGCAGTCCCTGAAATCATTAGCTTCTAGCCCACCTTTTCCTCACAGATAGCCAAAGACCTTTTTTACGAAAAGTCAGATAATCTAACTCATGCTGGATTTCAGATGGTAATTGATTCCACAAGGTAGGAGATGCCACAGAGAATATCTAGACCTTACTTGTGCTCCTCATAAAAGTTTATATAAAAGAACTTCCTTAGAAGTGCCCTTTGGTTTAACTAATCACTCACCAGTAGGGATGTGAATCGTTTTTTAATGATTTAAATTATCGTCCGGTAATTTTAAAATTGTCATTAATCGGTAAGGGACTCGATACAATAGGAATTCCCTCTATTTATCGTGAAAAATCGTTACAGGGAGCGACCATCGCTCCCTGTGACATAGTGAGGGCAAAGGCGATCGGCGCCATTTTTAAACCAGTCCAGCACCGAGGGTATGATTGAAGGGATGGCTCCTGGCCCACCCCCCCCCCCCCCGGGATGGCTCCCGGACCCCCCGCTAGACCACCAGTGCTGGACTGGTTTCAAAATGGCGCCGATCGCCTTTGCCCTCACTATGTCACAGGGAGCGACCGCTCCCTGTGACATAGTGAGGGCAAAGGCGATCGGCGCCATTTTGAAACCAGTCCAGCACCGAGGGTATGATTGAAGGGATGGCTCCCGGACCCCCCGCTAGACCACCAGAGAAGAGTACAGGAACAGGGAAGCTAGTCACAGTGCAAATTAGAGCAAGGCAGAAGCAAGTTGCAACAGAAGGGAAAGAATACCCAAACAAGGAAAGTCACTGGAAGGCCAAGGCAGAGGAAGGAATAAGACAAGGAAGCAAAGATAAGAAAAACTGTCATGGTTTTGATGGCTGTGCAGACTCACCATGCACTGATCCAGTCTGATATGACACCTCCTCACCAGCAGAGGCCTCCATAAGAACATAAGAACATGCATTACTGGGTCAGACCAAGGGTCCATCAAGCCCAGCATCCTGTTTCCAACAGTGGCCAATCCAGGCCATAAGAACCTGGCAAGTTCCCAAAAGAACCTGGCAAGTTCCCAGTGAGGTATATTCTGAGCTACTCAAGGCATCTTCTCACTGGCCACCTGACTCAGTCTGTGGTGCAGTCTCCTCTCCACCAGGGTCCTCAGCAAGCTGCACCTCTAGCCTTGCCAAGCTCCGCCTTGCTGTTCCTACCACACCCAAGCTCCAGGCCCATTTAACCCTGCATTGCCAGAACCTAGATGCTGGTTCATGAAGACATCCGGGGCTTCCAGGTTCTTGCTCCTTGCCCTGTGGCCTACTCAGGTCTTACCTTAACTTGTGACCTCTGGGCTTGCTCTTCCCTTAGGACTTGCTCTGTGGCTTACTCAGGCCTCTCCTTGCTTTGTGGCCCTTGGGCCTTATGCTTATCAGCCTATGTGCCTTCTGTGTTACTGCCTTCTAGCCTCAGTGTTCTCTGTGTTGCCCTTGGCTGCCTTGTCTATGTCCTTCCCTGGTCTGCCTTGTTTGGTCCTGTCCTTGTCATGCCCTGCCCAGTCTGGTCCCTAGCATCCATTCCCTGCTTTGCCTTGCCCAAGCCTGTATCTGTGTGCAGTTTCAGTCCCTGCCCAGTATCTTGCCCAGCCTATATTTGTATCCACCAGTTCCAGCCTTGCTCAGTAACCTGCCACCCTCCTGTCTCAGTATCCAGTGCTCAGTTTCCTGCCTGGTCCAGTATTCAGTCTTCAGCTCCTTGCTCTGCTTCCACTCTAGCTCTGCCCACACTATCCAGCTTGTGTCTAACCTCAAGTTCCAGCCTGTTTTCAACTTGTCCAGTCTGTCCAGCTTTTCCTGCCTTGTCCAGCTTGTCCATCTAGTTAAACCCTACTGGCCCCCAAAGTCCAAGAGCTCAACCTGCAGGGGAGGGGGCTGGCTAGGCAGAAGACCAGTCCATTTTCTAGCCATAACCAACCATGATGTTCAGCCGTTGTAGCTAAGTCCTGCTGGTTCCCAGAACCAAAGAGCTCAACTTACAGAGGAGAGGGCTGGCTGGACAGAAGAGAAGCCCAGCTTCTGCCCTACGGTCCTAACCTGCTCCTGAGAGGGTGTTTTCAGACCCCAGCCCTCGTAACTAAATAAATAAAATAAATACCTGGAAAAGGTAAAAGAAATTGGGAAAGTATACAGGAGGGAAAAGATACAATTGGAAGTAAAATAGCAAATATAGTTAAAATGGGAAGCAATACTTTTTGTTAGATTTATTACTGACATAAAGAAATGCAAAGTAGCATTAAGAGACTCAGATGAGAAACTGGGTTGGGGGGGGGGGGGTGAGGGAAGGAATATGTAGGGGGCTGATGAGGAAAAAGCAGAATTGTTTAACAACATTTTTTCTGTTTGGTATTCACTGAGGAAGGGCCTGGTATAGGACCACAGACAATGGGCACACATAAGATTGGAAGTGAGGCAAATTTCAGTAAAAATGTGTTTGTGAGGAACTAGCTAAAGTTATAGTAAATAGAGCAACTGGGTCAGATAGGATACATCCGAAGGTTTTAAGGAAACTTAAATAAGTTCTGTCAGCTTTGCTTCTTTAGAGTCAGAAGTAGTTCCAGAGGACTTGAGCTAGGTGAATGTGGTTCCTCTTCACAAAAGTATGTAAGGAGGAGGTTGGGAACTACAGGCTGGTTAGTCTGACCTCTCTGGTGAGTAAATTCATGGAATCACTGCTAAAACAGCAGACACAGTGCAGTTTCTGGAATCCAAAGGTTTACGAGATCTCAGGCAGCAAGGCTTTACCAGTTGTAGGCCTTGTCAGACACATTTGATCAATTTTTTTTTTAACTGAGTAATCAGCGAGTTGGATCAGGAAAGAAGGAAAGAGCAATAGATGTAGTGTTCTTGGATTTCAGGAAAGCCTTTGAAACTTATTTAAAAAATTGCACTCCCATGCGGTGGGCCCTAAAGTGACTGAATTGATTAGCAACTGGTTGAGTGGGAGATAGCGAAAGGTAAAGTTAAATGGAGCTAACTCAGAGAAAAAATGTATTACTAATTGTGTGCTGCAGGGATCGGTCCTTGAATTGGTTCTTTTCAGCATTTTTGTAAATGATATTGCAGAAGGACTACCGGGAAAGGTTTTTTTGTTGTGTGTGGTTTTATTTTTTTTTTTGCAGATGATACCAAAATCTGTAACAGGGCACATACCCAGAAAAGTATAAAAAAAACCAACCAAGAAGGAATCTAGCAAAGCTTAAAAAATAGTCCAGAGTCTGGCAGCTAAGATTTAATGCTAAAAATGCAGTCATGTACTTCAAAAACCCAAGGGATTGGTACAGGTGAAACTATTCTATGCATGAAACAAAAGAGGGATCTGGGGGTTATCATGTCTGATGCTCTCAAGGTGACTAAACCAAAAAGATGCCTGGGTGCATAGGGAGATGAATGGTCAGCAGTAAAAAGATGATATTGCCCCTCTATAAAACCCTGGTGAGATTTAATTTGGAATACTGTATACTTTTCTGGAGACCACTTCTTCAACAGGTAGTTAGACCTGAGGGAGGCTACTAAAGGCTCTCATATAAGTAAACTATTTATACCACTGTAAAGGTGGCAACTCGGAATGAGGTTTTGGTGGTGGGCTACATTTTGGGGGCAGTTTTACATGCACAGCCAGAGGTACTCTTGCCCTAGCTTCATGCACTCTCTACCTAGGTGCTATCAAGCTGGGTCAAGAGTACAATGTACAAATCTCATTTTTGTGCACCTTTCATCACTTCAAATCACATAAAATCTTAATTGATGTCTACTGTGCTGTTCACTTAGCCAGATAAGTCCAAACGTATCCGGCTAAGTGGCACTGTATATGGACCTCAGAGTGATCAACATCCAAATTATATATTGTGGGAGATTTTTGTGGTTGTTTAGCACAACACCTAAAATAGATTCTTTTGTTTTTCATGGGCTCCATGAGTTCAAATTTCAAAGAGATTTACCTAAGTAAATAGCTATGTGCCCACGCAAATTCTTGGGACTGAACATTGCCATCTCATAAATGCCAAGTTCCAAGGCAGCTAGATTTAGCTGCAGGAGAAAAGGTCGTAACAGGGGTGGAGGAGGGGAAGAATGCACAAGGATTTGACTTTTAAATCCATCATGTACTTTGCCACAGGATCCTACCTTGCACATAACTCAAGTGAAAAGTCTGAAGAAATGCAGAATCATTCAAACCCCAACAGGTCCTGTGAACCTACAAACTGCTTGGGGTTTTCAAAATTGGCTCCATATTAAAAGTCAGCTATTCTTCATAGCCTTCTTTCTCTTTTTTTTTCATTTTTTTCTCACAACCTTTTCAGTTTAGTTTCCTTACACTTGTATTCCCTAGGTCCTTGCATTCCCAACATGCATTGCTAGTATACTAAACCTTCTATGAAACCCCTAACAGTCATTCTTTTTTCTCTCCATTCTTCCTGCTTGGCCTATTGAGCCTTGAAAGTTTGGCCTTGGCTTTCTCTCTCACACTGTGTGGCTGATCACTCCCATAATAAGCAACATTTTGTTGCTTCCAGCATTCGATTCTCCAGTGCCACTGAACTGGTGCCAATTTGCCTGCTGCTGCTGGCCTTTTCAATCTGATCTGCTTTGTTGTTGGTCCTTGCAGTCAGAAATGACACATAATCAATGAAGATTATTCTTTGATGGCCACTGTCTGCAGCCTGATGGCCCCGTTTATTCTCAGCCGACTTTCAGGTTTTAAAACAGGTTCCTGTGATTGCTAGCATCTTTGTAAGGCAGGACAGCAGTTCACCCATTCTTTTCTTTTGCTCTTTTGAATCTAGCTCACTACTATTACAGCAGGTAAAAGGTATCTGTCAGATTTGTGATATCTCTTTCTGGTACTCTCTCCATTGATGGAGCCCAGGCCTCTGAATGAAACGCTGCCATCTCTGCTCTGTTAAGCACTCCCTGCTTTGCATTTACCAGGAAACCTCCTGTCAGTCTTGAATTCTGCAGAGCTTCCTGCAGCCCAATAACTCACTGTCTTCTCTAAAGCAGAATGCCACTGATTCTGCAGAGATTCTTTTTACTTTCTTTAGGTGAGACTGCTCATATTGGAAGATCAGCTTTCTTTTAAAAATCTTTTGAACCCAACACCTTTCATTGTTTACCTATGAGGAAGGACCACCCAGTCCGCCACTGTATGCCCTTAGTTCTATTCTAGCTAGTTAACACGAGGTTTCCGTTCCTCCTTGCCCTCCTCCCACCTAGGAGAGCTGGGATTGGTCGCTGCTTGCTTTAAAACCTGGCCATCTTGTCAGTTATGGTGCAGCTACAATCAATTCAGGTCAGACGTAAGTTTTTCCCTCCCGGGTGAGGCCTCCCTGCCTCATCGGGCTTTTGCTTTTTGAGGGGAGTCTCTTTTGTGCACATCTGTCAGAGGGGTCTCTGGAAGTTTACAGTAAGGACCTCTTTGTGCTGGAACCCCTGTGGGACTCCCAGTCCAGGATTCACCCATTCACTCACTGAGGGGCTGATGCAATACAGTGCGCTCAGGCGAGCGCACTGTATAACCCACAGTCACATGTGGATTAAATAGGCGCTAATCCACCACAAAATGCAATAGGGGGATTAGCGCCTATTTAATGAGCGTCCGACATGGAGTGAATGAGATAGTGCTCATCACATGCAAAAGCATGTGAATGAGGCTATTACTCGTTCACTCCAAATGCAAAAAAGTAAATGTGCGTCTCAGATGCACATTTATCGCTCAGCTATTAATGCCAGCTTGCCTGGAGCAGGCGTTAATACAATGCGACAAGGCGATAGCAAAAGCCAGAAGAATGCTGGGCTGCATAGAGAGAGGAATATCAAGTAAGAAAAGGGAAGTGATTATTCCCTTGTACAGGTCCTTGGTGAGGCCTCACCTGGAGTACTGTGTTCAGTTCTGGAGACCGTATCTACAAAAAGACAAAGACAAGATGGAAGCGGTACAGAGAAGGGCGACCAGGAAGGTGGAGGATCTTCATCGGATGACGTACGAGGAGAGATTGAAGAATCTAAATATGTACACCCTGGAGGAAAGGAGGAGCAGAGGAGATATGATACAGACTTTCAGATACTTGAAAGGTTTTAATGATCCAAAGGCAACGACAAACCTTTACCATAAGAAAAAAATCAGCAGAACCAGGGGTCACGATTTGAAGCTCCAGGGAGGAAGATTCAGAACCAATGTCAGGAAGTATTTCTTCACGGAGAGGGTGGTGGATGCCTGGAATGCCCTTCCGGAGGAAGTGGTGAAGACCAGAACTGTGAAGGACTTCAAAGGTGTGTGGGATAAACACTGTGGATCCATAAAGTCAAGAGGCCGCCAATGAAGAGTGGGTGACTCGCCAGAATGATGGCTACTGCCTGGACACAATACCCTTATTCAATAAACATACACATGGTTACTGTGACTCCAACATCACTCTAAGCTTCAACAGCAAGAGGAAATGTGGAAAAAAGGATTTGCACTCACAAAGCTGGGAGTAGCTGGCTTGTTACGGCGGTTACTACCCCAAACCAAATGTGCCTGATACTTCACTTTCGATGCACATCCAGCATAGCTCTCTGCTCCAACGGCAGGGGAGAAGAAAAACTGATACTTCACGCATACCCAGCATAGCTTCAACGGCAGGGGAGAAGAAAAAAGGATTCACACTCACAAAGCGGGGAGTAGCTGGCTTGTTACGGCGGTTACTACCCCAAACCAAATGTGCCTGATACTTCACTTTAGATGCATATCCAGCATAGCTCTCTGCTTCAACGGCAGGGGAGAAGAAAAACAACCAATAAGGGCTGTATAACATAGTCTGGGTTAAAACAAATAAGCATGGGTGTAGCTTGCTTATTGCGGCGGTTACTACCCCTACTACCCCCTAACTAATCAAGCTTGATATTTCACTTGGATGCAGCTCCATCACTGCTCTCTACATTAATGGTGGGGGAGGAAGGGAAATAGAACCAAGAGCTAAAAGAAACAGATAAGTATGAGAGAAAAAATGTGTGAAGCTTGCTGGGCAGACTGGATGGGCCGTTTGGTCTTCTTCTGCCGTCATTTCTATGTTTCTATGTTTCTATAATAGCTGAGCACATTGAAAAAAGTAAAAAAAAAACAAAAACCTCTTCCAGCTGCTTTGAAGACCGACGCCGAGAAATGCTAGCCAGAGCATCCCCAAAGAGTAATACATTAGTTTGTGGCCCTGGGACATTAAACACCCTATGAAGGGTTACACCTAGTTAGACATCACTTTTTCTCTCTCAGCCCTTCCTCCACTCTATTATTCTTTTCCCCTTTTTCCCATATACAAGCATCAGTCATCATTCTATAAATATGAAATTCCAGGTGACACAGGGAACCACAGTAATGTTGAGATAATGTGAGTTACCTAAAAGTGTTGGGCTACGATCAGTCAACAAAAAGATAGACTTTCATACTGGGAAGCCAGTCAGAGAAGGTGAAGTTTACATAAAAAATTAAATAGACATATTATTTATATTTTTAGACGTTTCACAAAAGGTGAGAGGATTGGTTATCCAGGTTGTATCTACCTGTCTGACCTGGCTTCACTGTCTTTTGGTATTTTGTGCTTTTCTTTAAGCAGTGACCAATGGAGATAGCATTCTAGGTGGCCCAGGCCTATTATCAGCAGCAGCCCAGCATGAAGCAGAAGGCAGAACCTTTCCGCAGTTGGAAGCAAGTTCCCACCCAGGCTCAGCACCACCGAGTGTGCAAACCATGCAATTGCACAGGGCGGCACACCTAGTATGGTGGTATCAGGAGCAGGGAGAAGCCAGTATGGCCACTGGTGACCCTGTTCCCTCCAGCAGCAGAAGAAGTGGGGGCTCATGGTGCCGCCGATGGCATTGGGGCCATCGGTAGCAGAAGAAAATGTCACATCAAAGTACTCCTCCTCTTTCCTGACTGCGTGGCCCCAGAAGAAAAACATTGCTGGAGTCACACAGGCAGGAAGGAGGAGGAGCATTGGCCGCGTACTGAAGAGAAGCAGCATTTTTTAGGGATGTGCAGCAGGGACGGATTCGTCCCATTCTGTATTCGGATTCATCGGGGCCCAAATCCTTTGCATCTGTTCTCGGGGGACCCCAATCCGTTCATTAGTTACATATGTATTCGCTTCCCAAAAAAAACCCCATCCCAACCCTTTAAATTTAATTTACTACAACTCCCCACCCTCCTGACCCCCCCCCCCCCAAGACTTGCCAAAAGTCCCTGGTGGTCCAGCAGGGGTCCTGGAGCAATCTCCTGCACTCGAGCTGTCGGTTGCCGGTATTCAAAATGGTGCCGATAGCCTTTGCCCTTACTATGTCACAGGGGCTACCGGTGCCATTTGTCGGCCCCTGTGACATGGTAGGAGCAATGGACATCCGGCGCCATCTTGTTCTCCTACCATGTGACAGGGGCCGACCAATGGCACTGGTAGCCCCTGTGACATAGTAAGGGCAAAGGCTATCAGCGCCATTTTGAATACCGGCAGCCGATGGCCCGAGTGAAGGAGATCGCTCCAGGACCCCCACTGGACCACCAGGGACTTTTGGCAAGTCTTGTGGGGGACTGTATTAGTGTTTTAGGGCTTTCAGAAGGTCAAGCCCACACCCAACACATATCGCAATAGGCCTAATATGATAAGGGTTCCTAATGTCTTTTTTGCAGGGATTTCTGGTTGGCAACACAGCAGTGCATGTTAATATAACATAAGCAATATTTTTACCTCAGAATATTGTATTTTGATATTTTTCATGTAAAATATAAATGCATAACTCTTAATTGTGTGGGTGGAATAGGGTGGGGGGGGGGCGCTTTGTGCCAGGTTATAAGGTTCACCTAGGGCATCTAATACCCTTGCACCAGCCATGGCCTCGGGCTGGAGGATGGTATCAGTTTTTAAAGTTTGTATCACTGAAGGGAGCAGGGTGGGGTTTTTTTGTGGGCCTAGGACAGAGAATGAATGAACGGCGTGGGGGGGGGGGGGGGGTGGCAGTGAGGGGGGAGGGGCAGCACAATGTTTGAAAAAGACAGCAAAAAATCTAGCACCAGTCCTGTTCCCAACTTCTGTCCCATGCTGTGCGGCTGGCTGCATCAGGTCACCATACAGAGCAGAAGGAAGACTGAAGAGGTGGCACCATGCTGCAGGAGAATCAGCGCCAGCCCTCCTGAGCCATTAGGAACCAGGAAGGATTGCCATGGCAGTAGCAGGAGGATCAGTGTCAGCCCCCTCCAAGGCCATTCTAAATGATTGGCAGCATCTTGGTAAGACTCAAGTTGAGCATAAGGTACTGATAGTTGGGGACTTGGTAGGGAGGTTCCAGTTCAGGTTCAGAGTGAAACTGCTGGGGCTAGGGGATGAATAGTGAGTTGAAAGTGACACTGCTTGGGACACTGTAGGGGAATATGCAATTGAGAGTGAGATTACTGGGGAATGAGCTTGCTGACCAAAGAAAAAAGTAGAGAGGCTCAGCATGAGTGAGTGTGTGTGCAAGTGAGAGAGAGAGAGAGAGAGAGAGAGGAAGTATTTGTGAATGTGAGCATGTGTGTGAGCATGAGTGAGAGATAGAGATAATGTGTCTGAACATGTGTGAGTGATAGAAAGGGAGTGTACATGTGTAAGAGAGGAAGTGTGTGAGAAAGTGTGTGAATAAATGAAAGAATGAACATGTGTATATTACAGTGTGAATACAAAGGGAAGATGAGAAAGTTTGTGCATTCCTATTAATCAACAATAAAAATCAGAATGACTGGAAATCAAAAATTTCACGTATGAAGAACAGAGGATTTTTAAAATCATTAACTTCAATTATTGGATGTTATTTGGTGAGTCTACTATTTTGAAATATTTTATTGGTGTTTGGAAATAATTCTTTTATGTATTAGTAATTGAATGTAAATATACGTAAAGGGGTTGATTTTAAAAGGTTTGCGCGGGTCCCGGCACGCACACATGGACGTGCCGATTTTATAATATGTGTGCATTGGCACATGCATGTTATAAAATACGGTTCCCACACGCACATGTTGTTGTGATTGACCAATCCGGAAGTGGATCCTTGGGCCGACCGCCGGAGGGAGACGGACGGGAGGCAGACTAGATGAAACGATGAATCTTCACCTGGAAACCCGTGACCCCTCCAGAGGAGCTGTAGAGGCCCGGGTCGCTAGGGCTTAGGAGTCTTCGCCCTGGAAGCCCGAGATCCCCCCAGGAGGAGCCTGTAGGGACCCGGACCGCTGGGTCTTAGGAGATACAGAAGAATCCAAGGAAGGATACGAACCGGGGTACAAGCAGGCAGAGAGCGGAGTCAGGCAGGCAGAGATCAGGAACCAGGCAGGCAAACGATACCAGAGTCAGGCAGGCAGAAGTCAGGAACCAGGCAGGCAGACGAACGATGGCAACTAGCACTCCGAAGAGAAACCTCGTTGCAAGGCGAATTGCAACTTCAAAAGTCCCAGCTTAAATCCCCTGCTCAATCAGCTGACGTCAAAAGAGGCGTGTCTGCACATCCGGGTGCAGACGCCTCAAAACACGGCTCCTCGCGCGCGCGCGTACCAGGGCTGGGGGGAGGAGTTCCTTTTGGCCAGCTTGGGGGAGCCTCCTGACCCCCCCAAGCTGGCCAAAAGTTCCGGTTGGGTCCAACGAGGATCCCGGAGCAAACGCGCGGGGAATCACGTGACGTCCGCGTCACTCCGACGTGACGCCGACGTCACGTGCTCCTCGCAAAGGAATACAGAAATGGCGTCCTGACTTCCCACTGGACCACCAGGGAGTTTTGGTAAGTCTTGGGGGGGATTAAGGAGGGTGAGGGGTTTAAATTTTTATTTAGGGAATCGGTGCACGTATGGACATAGACTCAACTTATGGAATTCTACATATGTCCATATTGACCGAAATAGACCCCCCCCCTTTCGACTTATGGACTTATGAACATAAACTTTTTGTCTGCACATCCCTAGTGGCTACTACTCTTAACAAAAAAAAAAAATTATATATATATATATATATATATATATATATATATATATATATATATATATAAATATAAAAATTGCTGGGCAAACTGGATGGACCATTTTGGTCTTTATCTGCCACCGTTCAGTATGGGCTTCATTTTAAAAAGCATTTACACACAAAACTGGTTTTACACATATAAATACACTTTACCCATGTAAGTGGGTTTTTGAAAATTGCTACAATACATGCCATTGAATTGTTTATAGGATATTCAAATGTAAGTGCACTTTACGCACATAAATGGCTTCTTAAAATTACTTTGATAGTATGTCACTCCTTTTAAAATGTCCTCCTAAGTTACTATGTTATATATGTACACACACTTCCACATAGACACATGCACACAATTTAACCCTACATATACAAACATACACACTCCCTATAAACATACACCTATCCCCCCCTGTAGACACACACACACATACACACAAAACATGCCACCCCTTCCACACATCTACACATTCTCCACATCCTCACACACCAACACTACCTTACTCTCACGTAGACATACACATATATCCCCCTTACACAAACATACACCCTCAGCCTCCACACACACTTTAACACATAACTCTATACACTAGTTCTGTGACTTCAGAAGCTGTATAGCACATCAAGAGGAGGAGAAGCCCAAGGTAATCCCAGGCCCAGAAGAGCCTGGAAGGCAGGAGAAAGACCCAACCAAACCCCACATCCTAGGTTATTTATTTATTTATTTTCTTACTTATTTAAGCATCTTAGATTTCGCGATTCCACATTGTTCAATGTAGATTACAGTATATTTTTTGTGATGTATATTACTATTGTATTTATAATATATTATTTTTATGATATATTGCTATTTGCAGACAAAAAACATAACCGCAATACGTTTCAAAATTAGTAATGCACAGAGAGAAAAAAATTAGAAGTAATATTTAACCGTATCTTAAATGGACCATCATACCACCCTCTGCAAATAGTGGGGCCACTTTTATTGGATACCCATTTTTGTCTATGTATAAGGATCGTCTGCATGATATTGACTAATTTACAGTGTGATCTACGATATTGCTATTTGTTACATTATTTTCATATTTTGTGACCCCCCCTTTGGGATGGATTAGTCTAAGAAAGACAGTACACAATTATAACATAACATATACCATCTCCCCACTACACAGACACATACACACACACCCTGACACCTTACCAAGCCACACTCTACCAAGGAAGGACCTCCCCAGTAACTGACCAAAACAGTCATGTCTGGGTCTGCTAGTGAAGGAAGGGAAAACACACCATTGTGCCACACTGAGAGATGATAATTTTCAGCAGACCACATAGGACTAATATCTGTAAATACAAAGTACCCACAGACTTTAATTGAATTTTCAAAGTGGACATAAGTGCATAAAAGAAAATCCCAAGGTTCTTTCAGAATGCACATGAACATAGGCACAGAAAGGTACACTGCTCCCAAGAAGGTGCAACATTCTGCGAGCACATCTGCATTCATTCTTTCAAAAATCTAAACTTGAGTTTCAAAAATTATACAAAATGCAAATGTTATAATGAGTGATCTGGAGATCATATTTCTCTAATTCTACTTGGCCTTCACTGGCACCCCATTTTATGGCAGAAAAATTTGAAGGTGGTTATTTGGTTTTTAGGTTTCACTATGGTCAGACCCTGACTATCTTAAGGGGTTGGTATGAGAATGCTTCCTATTTTGAGCATTGTAATCAAGAGAGAGAATTATTTGGTTGCCTTGGAATTATTGCAATGGAATTATTAGCTGTGCTGGAGAAGGAACAGAGAATGGTGACCAATATGATAAAGGGGATGGAACAGCTCCCCTATGAGAAAAGGCTGAGGAGGTTAGGGCTGTTCAGTTGGAGAAGAGACAACTGAGGGGGAGATATGATAGAGGACTTTAAAATAATGAGAGGTCTTGACTTAGTAGATGTGAATTGGTTATTTACACTTTCAGATAATAGAAGGACTAGGGGGCACTCCATGAAGTTAGCAAGTAACACATTTAAGACTAATCGGAGAAAATTATTTTTTACTAAACACACAATTATGCTCTGGAGGTTGTGGTTAGTGCAGTTAGTGTAGCTGCATTTAAAAAAAGGTTTGGATAAGTTATTGGAGGAGAAGTCCATTAACTGTTATTAATCAAGTTGACTAAGGGAATGGCCTCTGCTATTACTGGCATCAGTAGCATGGGATCTTCTTAGTGTTTGGGTACTTGCCAGGTACTTGTAGCCTGGCTTTGCCACTGCTGGAAACAGGATGCTGGGCTTGATGGACCCTTGGTCTGACTCAGTATGGAAGTTTCTTATGTTCTATATCCCTTCTGTGAGACAGGTTCATATATCAGAAACTTGCTCCTGAGCATTTTCAGTATTAGGGTGAGTTTTCTGGATCTTGTTACATGTAGACTTTCAACAGCTAATTCTATTACCTCAAAACTTTTGTTAACAGGTGGGTAATAGCCCGGAAAACATACAACATATCAAATAACTAGTAACCCAAGAGATACAGTCAAATTACACGTGAAATACTGAATTTTTGTTCATTCAAAGACCTCATAGAAAGGCATGTAGACTTTCAACAGAATCTGATTATTTGGCCTTTAGGGAAAAAAAAATAAAAGGAATGTTTTTTCCCACCAAGCCTTTTTCCACCCCACCTGTAATATGATTGATTTTTGTTGTAAAACAGGGTTGGGTAGTTCAGTTAATTTTATTGCTAAGTTTTAATTTTTTTCTACTATGATTCATTTGTTATTAATATTTTATTTTGTTACTGTGTTGTTTTATTGTTTTGTAATTTTATTTGCTTATGTTCTGCTCACTACTTTGTATATGTTTTAACCTTCTTACCCATTAGGAACAAGTATTTTTGGACAAGCATGAAAATAAATAAATAAATAATAAAATAACATAAATATGTGAGTAAATGCTTTCACCACTCTAGCTCTGCCCCCTGGAATGCCTACTGCGTGTGAAAGGAAAAGTATGTGTAATGGAGTTACACGCACTTTCCCCTGCACAGTATCCCTGATGATTTTCAGAAGCCGATTTGCATGAATAAACTGGATATATGCATGCAAACCTTTTGAAAATTACCTCCTACGTGTTCACTTTCCAACTTGTTTGTAAATAAATGTATAACAGTTTAAATCTTCCATTCTTTCTGATTGATGTAAGCAAAGAGTATATGTTACAGCTATGGCTGCTGTGCAACTGCCTCACCACCAGGGGTCCCTCTAGAGCTGGCTCTCCTGACAGGCCCAGTCCATCTCCCTTGTTCACTCTATGTTCTGGTCTTCCCTTTATAACCCTGCCTGACAGTTCCCTTGGTGCTTCGGCATCGAGCTCGCTTGGGCTCCCTGCTCTAGCTTTCTTTGCTTGCTGTGCGTGTGCTCCCTGGACCCTGCTTTGCCTTGTCTTGCGCTGTGTGTGCCTTCGGGCCTTCTACCCTGCTTTGCCTTGCCTTGCGCTGTGTGTGCCTTCAGGCCTTCTAACCTGCTTTGACTTGCCTTGCGCTGTGTGTGGCCTTTGGGACTTTTGTGCTGCTTTGCCTTGCCTTGCGCTGTGTGTGCCTTCGGGCCTTCTACCCTGCTTTGCCTTGCCTTGCGCTGTGTATGGTCTTCGGGCCCTCTCCTCTGCCGTGTGTGTGTGTGAGGCCTTCGGGCCATCTGCCCTGTGTCCATGTGTGGCCTACAGGCCCTCTGCCCTGCCGTGAGTGTGTGTGAGGCCTTCGGGTCCTCTGCCCTGTGTCCATGTGACCTACGGGCCTCTGCCCTGCCGTGTGTGTGTGAGGCCTTCGGGCCCTCTGCCCTGTGTCCATGTGACCTACGGGCCTCTGCCCTGCCGTGTGTGTGTGAGGCCTTCGGGCCCTCTGCCCTGTGTCCGTGTGTGGCCTACGGGCCCGCTGCCCTGCCGTGTGTGTGTGTGTGAGGCCTTCGGGCCCTCTGCCCTGTGTCCGTGTGTGGCCTACGGGCCCTCTGCCCTGCCCTGGGTCCGTGTGTGGCCTACGGGCCCTCTGCCCTGCCCTGTGTCCATGTGTGGCCTTCGGGCCCTCTGCCCTGTGTCCATGTGTGGCCTATGGGCCCTCTGCCCTGCCGTGTGTGCGTGTGTGGCCTTCGGGCTCTTTGCCTTACTACTAGGTACCCTGACCCAGCCTGGACTCTGACACTGTTACCTGCCGCCTGCCCTGACCCAGCCTGGAAGAGTCCAGGCTGGGTCAGGGCAGTGTCAGTTACCTGCCGCCTGCCCTGACCCAGCCTGGACTCTGACACTGTTACCTGCCACCTGCCCTGACCCAGCCTGGACTCTGACACTGTTTCCAGCCATCCCTGTCTCTCTCCACCTGAAGCCACCCTTCTGGGTGGTGTTCACTACACCTGAACACAGCCCGAGCGTAACAGTATATTTAGTGCCTGGATATTTTGTCTGTAGTAATTTTTCCATCCATGTCCCCTCAGGTGTAATTCAGTTCTTTGAATGCCATGGAACACTATTGTAACTTGAATTGTCCATTTGTAAATTTCATACAGCTCTCATCATACAATGGAATCCTGTGAGTCTAAGTTGGGTGATAGCCTAAGGCTTTCTAATAGCTTAATAATAAGTCCCAAGGAGGGTATAGGCAGTGCAGTTCATAAATGCACTATCCAGTAAGTAGCATTTAGGACTGCAATGAGAATTGCAGTACACTTCAAATGGAATTGATCCAAACCATTTTTTCCTTCACTGAATACCTCATGACAGCTAGGTTTTTTTTTAAATTATGCTTTATTTCTAGACAAGTCTCAATGCAGAGCAAGTAGTCAATTATGGTTTAATTCAAGATGTCACATTCTTGAGAACTTGTTTCGTACTAGCAATCAAAGAATTTCCAATTTGCTTTGTTTCTCTTCTAAGCCTAATAAATTGTCTACTACCCTCTTTATTGTTTTAAATTTTTAAGATGTTATCCAACTACACATTTTGAGCTGGGGCTTACTTTTATAACTAACATATGAAACAATTTTTAATTATTATACTAAAGATTTTTTTACAGGTGTGTACTATTTGATGTATTTATTCTTTTCAATATATGTCTAAAACATTTACATGTATTGTAGGGGTGTACAGAATCAAACATCTTGTTTCAATTCATTCATTTGTTTTATAACTCTCAGCCATTTGTCAGGTTTTGTCTCAAATGAAAAAGAAAATGTTAATGTTCATCTGAATTGTTTATTTGATTTAAACTAAAGTCAATAGAAGAAGCAATCCATAGGCCCCATAACTGCAGTGTAAAAGAAAAAAATGGGCCTAGGTCTAGCTTGGGTATAGGCTTAGGCCTGATGCTGGGGCCCAACCCGAGGCTCCTATCACTGAGGCATAGGCCTGATACCAGGCATGGCCCGAGGCCGGGTCCCATCAACGAGGCCTAGGCCTATATTTAGGCCCAATGCTTGGGCCTGGCCTGAGGCTGGATCCTATTTCCGAGGCCAGGCCTGATCCTGGAGCCTGGCCTGAGAATAGATCAGGTTGCCAAAGTCCAGGCCTATGCCAAGACCTGATGCCATGGTCCAGCCAAAGCTTGTGTCTCCTCGCTGATGTCCAGATCTAAAACTAGGCTTAATATCAGGGCCCATGCTGAGGCTATGTCCTGTCACTGAGGCCCAGGCCTAGAAACCCAGGACCAGGCTTTCCGCTGTCTTCTTTTTTGCTTCTGTCATTGAAAAATGACACTATACACCCAAAGGAAATGCCACAGTGATGCCATTGTGGTGCCTTCTGCCTGAGGGGACAGCACCATTTTGATGTAAGACCATACATTTCAATGGTCATACATCAATATGGCACCATCCATTTGGGAGGAAGACACTGCAGTGGTGTCAATGCGGAAAGTCCTTCGGGTGGACAGCATCATTTTTCGTTGACAGAAAAAAAGAAGATAGAATAATACCTGGCACTGAGCCTCTAGACCTAGACCTAGACCTTGTTGGCAGGACCCAGCCTCAGGCCAGACCCTGGCATCAGTCTTAGGCCTAAGCTCAGGCCTTGGCAGCGGTATCTGGTCTTGGGCTGGGCCCAGGGATTTGGCAACAAGAGCCATTCTCCTGCCAGGTTCCAGCTATGGGCCTGGGCCTCAGTATTGGGACCTGGGCCCCATGGGCCCCTGCACTAGACCTAAACATCAGCAACAGGACCAGACTGAGGCCTGGCCCTGCTAGAGACCCATTTTTTATTTTTTTAAATATAAATATATAAAAATACCCCCAAATTTGAGGGTATTTTTATTGAAAGCGATTGTTGTTTTGTTCCATTTGCAACAAACCAAAAATAGTATCTTTTGTCGCATTTTTCACATTCATTTGATACAAATCCACATCCCTAACGTATTGTATTTATCTGAGTTTCAGGTGGTATCTAGCCAATGACATCATGCTACTGTTTCCAAAATTATTCCTGTTTTGAACAGGCTTTGAATTTTTGATTGCATACTGATGTTTCTAATTATCAAATTGTGTTGTCTTTTTTCACAAAATTCTCACCTCTGCTTTTAATGTGGCTCACTTTTGTAAGTTTTCCACCAGTTCCCACGTCTGATCAAGATTACTGCTCCATGTTTCCTGTAGTAGCAGTTACTATTTATGCCATTTATTTCTCCTTCTGACTGGATTTAAATTAAACATTCTTCAAGGAGAATATTTCTGGTTAGATAATACAGACAGGGTATTTTTGATATGATGTGCTATGGTATAGTTGTTGTTTTTATTCAATTTTCCAACATGCATAAACTGAGAGTCTTCTTATAGCTACTGTTCAGGTCATGACATAAAAATTGAATAAGTACTTTATTTTTAATAATACAAATCTGTTTCTAATTTTGAGGTTAAGCAAAAGATTGATATGCTTGGAAAATGAAATTGAAAAGTTTACGCATGCTACTGTATTCATCATCTAATTGATTTTCTCTGTGCAGGTGTGGGCTTGCCATGACAACCAGATAGCTCTAATTGTTACAAGAATAAAAAAATATATAAATATTTTTAAGTGACTGGTAGTATTGAATTGTAATTAGAAGTATAAACCTTGAAATGATTTACTACTTGATCTTCAGCAAGTCACCTAACCTTCTTGTACCCTTAAGTTAAATTGCAAGTTTTTGTGGCAGGCATATAGTGTCTTTGTACTAACCAGCATAAAACTTGCATGGTAATGCACTTTGTCAGTTTTAATGCTGGCAGTATATCATGTTTTAATGTCTGATGTATCAAATGAATGATATGTATACAGAATGTGGAAACTTACTATGGCTGTATTAAAGACAGTGCAAAAGTTTTAATGCAGAACATACTCCTCATACAATGTTTCTTTGGACTTACTGGCCCAAAGTGAAAGGCTCAGATAGCTCAGAGAAACCTCTCACAACTGGGGAATCCAACTGAGCTTCTGGACCCCTCCCTCCCAAGGAAGACGCTTAAGCCTCTGATCCACCTGGTTTTTCCTGCAATGCCCCCAAACCAGAATAATCATGATCTATCACAGTCCTCTGACTCGCTGAAAGTTTTCTGGCCTATCAGTGTCTCCACTTTCCTGGAAGTTGCATGGCCCATTGGGTTCCCCTAGATTTGCAACTCATAGCACCCCATAGTCCACTGGAAGCAAAATGATCAATTGTCCCCCCCAAAACACCACTTCCCCTTCCCCCCAGAAGTGTCATAGCCTATCACACTCTGCCAACAATCCTCCAGACTCCAAGCCCATCATTTCCCCTTCAGCCTCTACTTTCCCCAAAAGTTGTATGTACCTTCACAGACCACAACACCCCAACAAATTTCAGACCCCCTTCAATTCTTGTGAGCAGGAGGCAGCTGGTTTCTCTCCTGCCATCTGTGACACCAAGTTTGAAATAGCATCATGGACACTGTAATTGAAGTGCCAAAGCACAAGCCACAACACTTCAAGGGATAGTTATTTTTGGTGGTGGTGGTGATGGTGGGGACAAGGAATAAGAGATTTGATGGGCTTAAAATTTGATTATTCAACCAATTATGTTTTTTGGCTGAATATGCAACTAGATCTAGCTGGTCAACTTAGCAGTTTACTACTGAAAATAAGACACTAAACAGCTAAGTCATCTTGGAAGAAACCCAACCTGGAGATTCTTCTCTCAATCTCTCTCTCCCTCTGCATCTCAAAATTATTTAATTACCAACATTTGATCTGAGATATGGTTTACATTCAGGTAATATAGATATTTCCCTATCCCCAGAGAACTTACAATCTAAGGGGGTCATTTTCGAAAGGTTTTCTCCCATTCTGTGTCTATTGGAAAAATGCTTAGAAAATGACCCCCTAAGTTTGTACCTGAGGCAATAGAGGGTAAATTAACTTGCCCAAAGTCACAAGGAGTGACAGCAGGACTCAAACTCTGGTCTTTTGGTTTATAGCCCACTACTCTAACCACTAGGCTAGTCCTCCTCTCTCACACACAAGTACCAAACCAACTCCACCCCAATTTTATATATCTCTTGCCCCAAATCATTTTCCCTCTCCATTTAGCCTGATAAAAACATTAAAGCTATCCATAGTCTAATGCCCCTTTCCTCCCTGCTGTTAAGTTTCTGGTGGTTTCGAGGACCCTTGGCCCGAGGAGGGGGTTGATGCTAACTGAAGGGTTGGGTCCCACAGGTCCCCACTGTCGGGAGGTGAAGCTGATTGGAAACAAAGACTGCAGAACTATGGCTGTGGCCCTGGAGAGAGGAACTAAAGAAGAACTGCCTGCGTCACAGCCACGTGACTGCAGGCGCCTGCACTGTAGTGATACTAAGGGGCACCCTGAGGAGCGAGGACAGAGAAAGTAAGTTCAATGATATCACAGTGCTGGGCAGGTCTGGATAGAGGATATACCAGAGGAATGATCTCCAATGCAGACGCGTACAGGGCAGGCCCCAAGGAACAGGGAGCATGGAGACAGGGTCTCTGGAGTAATATTGCTGAGGCTACCCCAAGGAGCAGGGGAGTGTAGAGAGAGGATCTCTGGCATAGTAGTGCTGGACTACCCCAAGGAGTGGGAACGCACGGAGACAGAGTCCAGGAATGGAAGCGCAGAGCAGGACCCCAAGTACTGGGTACCCAGAGCCAGAGTCCACTGAGAGAGAGCAGAGATCCAAGGCAGGAATCGCAGGTCCAGAGAACAGGAACAAGCATCAAAGGAGCTCAGGGAACTCGTTGCCAAGTCGGTTAGCATAGGCTAAAGGAGGTGCTTAAATATCTCAGGCTAGTGATGTCATCAGCTGGGGACGATCCTGGAGTTCCCGCCATTGGCCCTTTAAAGGGAGGACAGATGGCGCATGCGCGCCTAAGGAGGCCCGGAGATGGAGCATAAGTCGGCGGTGTCCCAGTCACCACATGGAGTGCGGAGAGCCAGGAGGAATGCAGCAGTAGCAGCTGGCCACAGTCGCGAGTTCGCCTGGAGAGGAGAGAAAGGCATGACATGACATAAGTGAGGTTGGCCGTGGACGGCCAAGGCTGATGGTCATAACACCTGCCTCCTGACTTGGTAAAGTTTGCAAAGAGTCCCTTAGGTTGGAGATTCCCCGTTTCTCTCTGCTGTCATAAAAAAATAGAAAACAGGTTGCTCCTACCCCTTCTTATGTCCTGCTGCCAATAAAAAAATAAAAAGTGCCTGCTGGAAAATCTTCCTTCCCTCCCTGTTGTCCAAAAAAGGTCAACCTTTTCATTGGCTAAATTTTTTTCAGGCAAATCAAAGCCCACAAATCCCACCTATTCTTTTCTGAACATCAGGGCGAGATAGGGGATTCCTCAGTAGTATTATTTTTTATTGGGCAGCATGATGTAAGGGGAGGGGCAACAGGATGGATACTTTTATTTTATAACAGTAAGGAGAGAAGGAGAATCCAATAGCAGAAGGAAAAGATGTCATTGGCCCTGGAAACTTTTCATATTTTTTTTTAATTATTTTATAGGGCTGAATCATAAGGCAAGGAGGAAGGGGGCATCAGGCAAAGAGATCTTTAATTTATCTTTTTGTGAGGGGTTTTCTAGTGGTTTGCTTCAAAAATACACAAGCACATTACATTTTCAACA
Source organism: Rhinatrema bivittatum (assembly GCF_901001135.1). Classification (NCBI taxonomy): domain Eukaryota; kingdom Metazoa; phylum Chordata; class Amphibia; order Gymnophiona; family Rhinatrematidae; genus Rhinatrema; species Rhinatrema bivittatum. The sequence goes on along the minus strand of NC_042617.1, from coordinate 83,568,173 downwards.
AAATGTGTCTTGTGGGCATGCCACTTATGTGGAAAGACAAACATTTTGTTTCATTTTTTTTTAATTATTGGGGGGGGGGGGAGATTTCCCCTGAATTTAGTTTTTGTAATGTTTATTTTGTTTTAGTTTAAAAAAAAATGTATATATATATATATATATATATATATATATATATATATATATCTAAGAAACAGGGCTCCGAGGCCTCCCATGCCCCACACCTGGAAAATTGCCGGGGCCAGGATTCTCCCAGGCCTCCACTTACCTGGATCGTCAGGGATCTGCAGATGAGCCCTAGGCCAAGGCCTAAACCTGGGCCTTACATAGGGCCTAGGCTGAGGTCACAGTGACCTACTATGGCCTGAGCCTATACAAGGCCGATGCTTCAATATGGGCCTAGGCGTCAGGACCAAGCCTCGGTCCTGACACCTAGGCCCAGACAGCATGTGACAGCATTTAACTTTCAAAAGGGTGATTATGATAAAATGAGTAAAACTTTCAAAATTACCCTTTTGAAAGTTTGCAGCTGCTCCTTTTAGAAAAAACCTAAAAGGAGCAGCTGCAAAGATTAAGTTTACATCACATATGCACCTTTTTTAAAAATCAGTAACCAACGAAGCAGAACACCTCTCTAAGATAATCAAAAATACACAAAAGAGAGGGAAAAGGATCAATGTCCAATATCAATCTCAAACCCACTTAATTGGCAAATGACAATATCATAAACAGTCTTTGCTTTAAAAGATTTACATCTGCAGCCTCTTGCCTCACAATGGGCCGCAAGCTTCAATCAGCTTATAAAGCAGAGTGTAATTCCTTTTTAATCATTTATTGTCATATTGCCTATCCCTAATCAGAACTTTATTCAAATAATTTATCACTAAACTTCATTCTAAACACCCCTAAGAAAGGTATACCAGTATGAAAAACTTTATACTTCTCACTTTTCACTTTTCACTCTGTTTTAACCCTAAATCTTCTATAAAAGAATACTTAGCCAAGTCAACGTGAAATGTAAATCAAATTATTCCCGACATGAATCACGTTTCGATTGTAAAACAATCTTCTTCAGGGGATCATTTCACAGTGCTCGTTACTTGACACAGCCAATATTCTTCAATATCCTTAAAAACAGACAAAAAAAGAATTAAAAGTGCATCTAACCTTATTCCTGCCTAAATAACCACAGTTTACCCATTTTATCTATCCAAAAATTATCCACACACCTCTCATACTCAGCAGAAAAACTTACCCGGACAAACAATGTCTCACCGCTCTTGTTCAAAAATGGCGCCACAGCGTCTTCAATCCACTCCGGCGTAGCCTGCTTTTAAAGCCTACTTCCGTTGTCCACATCACCGGAAATGGTACTAACTAAAAGAGTGGTCAGAAAACTACAAATCCCATACTACCATAGGGCAAAGCAATTAATTGTCCCATGTAGCTTGTGGAATAAAAATAGTAATTAACAGAACACACGAAGAGCTATACATCCCCCGCTTACCATAAAGCAATCAATTTGTTGCTTTCTCAAATTGTGAAAAGAAACAATATATTAATATACCACTTCTCACTGTTTGTTCAAAAAACAAACCAATCTATTTCTCTATTCAAACCCTTAGGGGCGACAGTGTCGAAATGATATATCCATTTCTGCTCTCTCCGCAAAAGGTAATTGTCAAAATCTCCTCCTCTACTACTGGGTGTCAGCTGTTCAATGACTGCAAATCGCAATACTTCAAAAGAGTGATCACATTGTAGGCAATGCTGTACCACAGGCGCCTCCAAACGTTGTCGCATCAAAGCACTCTTATGTTCAATTATGCGAGTCTTTAACACTCTTTTGGTTTTACCAATATACAGTAGCGGACATGGACACCACAAACCATATATTACCCCTTTAGATTGACAGCTTGTGAGAGACTTAAAACGAAACTTGCCATGGCCAAAAAACGGAAGAAATTCTCCAGAAAAGGATTGATAACAAACACTGCATCGATCGCATGGAAAGTGACCTGTTGGCTCAACATCATGCCTCCAATTAACTGCGGTTTCATCAGAAAAATCAGAATGAACCATAAGGTCCCTTAAATTTTTACCCCGCTTAAATGCAAAGCGGGGAAATTCTTGTAACTCAGTGTGTAAGCTAACCACATGCCAATATTTTTTAATAATGTTCTGAACTAAATAAATCTGAGGTGAATATGGCAATACACACGTGGTTTTACCTGATGGTGTCTGAGTCGAAGATGGTAAAAACAACAGGTCACGATTCACCCATCTGGCACGTTTGTATGCTTTTCTGATGATATTTAATGGATAACCTCTTTGCTGAAAATCCAAAATCAGAATTTTAGCCTTCAACTTATAATCTAAAAGATCTGAACAAAGCCTCCTTAATCTTAAGAACTGGCCATAAGGCAAGTTTGATCTCAGATGATATGGGTGGCAACTTTCAAATCTAAGCAAGGTATTCTTGTCTGTAGGTTTGCGGTATAAAGAAAAGTTAAACCCAGTAGTATGGAGGGAAATAGAAATATCAAGATAAGGGACACATTTCTTGTCAAATGTATAAGTGAATTGGATGTTGATATCACAACCATTTAACCATGTCATACTGAAGATTCCACTTTTCTACAGAAATGGAATAATATCTTAAACAAATGTTCGCTAGATCTTATGTTAGCCATTATAGAGCAAGCTAAGGTCACTGCTGAGGTTATTAACGCCGAGATTTCCCAGCTATTAGAGGCGAACAAAATTAATATGGCCATTCAAGATTTTACCAACAAAGTGACTGAAATTGATCAAACCATTGATACTTTCACAGTTCAGATCAAACAAGCTAAATTGGACAAATTCATACGCGATGAAAAAGACTATGCTAAAGGATTCGTGTATTTTTGGATGCAACCAAATTATAAGAGGAATAGAAATTTCAATGTGAAAACCTTTGATAATTCGAGTTCGTCTTCATCTGATTCTTCAGGGGAAGATGTTTCAAATTCTAAAAACAAAACCAGAAATCGACGGGTCAAGTTTCAGGATTCAAAAAACTCCAACTCGGGGAACCGAGGCAACAAAACAACCAACAATATGACATCGAATCGTCCGGTCACTCGATCACAACAAGATCGGGATTAGAAGAATCTACTGTTGTGAATTTATCTACAATGGCGTTGTCTGAAGCCCAGGTCTCACTTTTAAGAAAGGGCTTATCTTTTGTGCCGACTTTGGATTTAGATTTATTTGACATCGAGATGCATATACAGAGATTCATTAGACAACTTTGGTTACGAGTATATTTTGCCAATGTCACTGAACAAACTACAGATATCTCTATAGTGGCGCCCAAGTCGAGATGGTGTCCGCCAGGACCTATGGATTTTTCCATTGCCACTTTCAGAGATTTAGTGCTCAAAGATTTACATGCATTAAAGAGGTCCACCCGGGTTAACAACAATACATCTAATTTAACCGTGGATGAACGCAAAGCCATTATGGAGCTGAGGCATGATGACTCTGTTATAATTAAATCTGCCGACAAAGGCGGCGCTGTAGTAGTTATGAATGTGACAGATTATTGTGAAGAAGTAACTCGGCAGTTGGGTGATTCCGAGTATTATTTAAAATTACCAGACGATCCTACTTCGGCCATTAAATTAGAGATTGATTCTCTTATTGAAATGGCTGTTCAGAAACGATGGATTACAGTAAAAGAGCAAAAATTTTTAGTAGTTGATTTTCCGAAGATGCCGGTACTTTATTTGCTCCCAAAAATCCATAAGTCATTGATCAAAACCCCCAGGTAGGCCGATAGTGTCTTCTAGAGGCTCGTTGTTGGAGCCATTATCCATTTTTGTGGATAAATTTCTTGCTCCATTGGTAAAATTGTTACCCTCCTATGTTCGAGATTCGTCGGATTTAATGACACAGTTAGAGATTGCTACCCAGCATCTCTTTCCTAACTCTCAGCTGGCATTGGCTACCATAGACGTAGTGTCGCTCTATACCAGCATTCCACAGAGAGAGGCATCTGAGATTGTGCGTTCAAAATTGAACAATGTATCTGGTAGGACGCCGTCAAGATTCATCTCGGCGCTTGCTGATATTACTTTAAGGAATAATTTCTTTAAATTTGGTGAGGAGTTTTTTCTACAATGTAGAGGCGTCGCGATGGGTGCCACCATGGCACCTGACATTGCTAACCTCTACATGGGAGATTTTGAGGAGAAATTTCTATGTGTGAATCCATTTGCCAGCCATGTTAAATTTTGGCGACGGTATATTGACGATATACTACTAGTTTGGGAGGGTGATGAAGATACTTTTGTGACATTTATGACATGGTTAAATGGTTGTGATATCAACATCCAATTCACTTATACATTTGACAAGAAATGTGTCCCTTATCTTGATATTTCTATTTCCCTCCATACTACTGGGTTTAACTTTTCTTTATACCGCAAACCTACAGACAAGAATACCTTGCTTAGATTTGAAAGTTGCCACCCATATCATCTGAGATCAAACTTGCCTTATGGCCAGTTCTTAAGATTAAGGAGGCTTTGTTCAGATCTTTTAGATTATAAGTTGAAGGCTAAAATTCTGATTTTGGATTTTCAGCAAAGAGGTTATCCATTAAATATCATCAGAAAAGCATACAAACGTGCCAGATGGGTGAATCGTGACCTGTTGTTTTTACCATCTTCGACTCAGACACCATCAGGTAAAACCACGTGTGTATTGCCATATTCACCTCAGATTTATTTAGTTCAGAACATTATTAAAAAATATTGGCATGTGGTTAGCTTACACACTGAGTTACAAGAATTTCCCCGCTTTGCATTTAAGCGGGGTAAAAATTTAAGGGACCTTATGGTTCATTCTGATTTTTCTGATGAAACCGCAGTTAATTGGAGGCATGATGTTGAGCCAACAGGTCACTTTCCATGCGATCGATGCAGTGTTTGTTATCAATCCTTTTCTGGAGAATTTCTTCCGTTTTTTGGCCATGGCAAGTTTCGTTTTAAGTCTCTCACGAGCTGTCAATCTAAAGGGGTAATATATGGTTTGTGGTGTCCATGTCCGCTACTGTATATTGGTAAAACCAAAAGAGTGTTAAAGACTTGCATAATTGAACATAAGAGTGCTTTGATGCGACAACGTTTGGAGGCGCCTGTGGTACAGCATTGCCTACAATGTGGTCACTCATTTGAAGTACTGCGATTTGCAGTCATTGAACAGCTGACACCCAGTAGTAGAGGAGGAGATTTTGACAATTACCTTTTGCGGAGAGAGCAGAAATGGATATATCATTTCGACACTGTCGCCCCTAAGGGTTTGAATAGAGAAATAGATTGGTTTGTTTTTTGAACAAACAGTGAGAAGTGGTATATTAATATATTGTTTCTTTTCACAATTTGAGAAAGCAACAAATTGATTGCTTTATGGTAAGCGGGGGATGTATAGCTCTTCGTGTGTTCTGTTAATTACTATTTTTATTCCACAAGCTACATGGGACAATTAATTGCTTTGCCCTATGGTAGTATGGGATTTGTAGTTTTCTGACCACTCTTTTAGTTAGTACCATTTCCGGTGATGTGGACAACGGAAGTAGGCTTTAAAAGCAGGCTACGCCGGAGTGGATTGAAGACGCTGTGGCGCCATTTTTGAACAAGAGCGGTGAGACATTGTTTGTCCGGGTAAGTTTTTCTGCTGAGTATGAGAGGTGTGTGGATAATT